>NC_133622.1:217724770-217832270 GCF_048593235.1 Sminthopsis crassicaudata | reverse complement strand
CACCATGGAAAAACAAGGGGGGCTCAAAACAGGACCCGCCTCCCACAGGGAGCTCACCCACAATATCAGAAGCCCCTTGTAGACAGAGGCCATTTCGTTTCTTGTCACGGCATCCCCAGCCACAAAATGGGGGTGGGCCACGTTGCCAGGCAGAGGCCTGGCATTCCACTGGCATAAGGAACCCCAGGGTTAGGAAACTCCCTCTGCAGATGCATGTTGGCCTTTTCTTTCCATTTTGTGGTAGAGAGCTACCTAGAGCACTCAGAGGTATGATTTCACTTTTGACCTGTTTCCACAGAACATGGTTCATAGCAGACTTTTAATAAATAAATAAATTTAATAAATGAATGGATGGGTGGATAGATGGGTAAATGGGTGGATGGGTGAATGGCCTCAAAATGGTGTTATTGTACAAATCAAGGAATCTAACCACACAAGAAAAATCAGCATTCTTTAAAAGTTGAGAAGAATCATTAAAACCATCGTCAAGCACACTCAGAAATGAAATCATAATCTCTTGTCCTTCAAGGAAAGTAGCATAGAATCTATATTCTGGGATCTTTTGTGTGTGGTTTCTGAATCTATTTGAGTAATTCCTGTCACAGTTCTGATTATGGTCTAAGACAGTTCAGGGAAAAAGTCATAATCCCAGCCCACAAAGATGCTCATACCAGAGGGGCCTTCTTAGAATCAGTAATCAACTCTCTGTGGTAAAGAAAAAGCCATGGTGTCAACAAGGAAATCATTCAATCCAGCTGATCAGCTTTGAGTGGGTTGTAAATAAATTAGATACTCTGGATAGATAGGTGGGGAATTCATTTAAATTAATTCCTGATGAGAGAATGAAGTTGCCAGACCCACCAGAAAACATATTCATTTCCCCATGTCAGGTTCTCAGAGTCCTGGGGAGGCAGAAGTATCTGTTACTGAAGAATGATATAAGAAGCTTTGCCAAGATTGTCATCAGGAGACCATAAAGGAGAGGGGCTCATCATATAGCAGGACTGAGGGATGGCAAGTGGAGGGCCCAACTAGTGCACTTGGAATAATGAGGAGGGCTCCACTAGACAGGACTTCTGGGAAGGCTGGAGGCAGGAGATGGCAATAGCACGGTTATCAAGACTATATTTTCCTGGATTGTTCCTAGATGTGAAAGAAGCCTTTGCTCCTTATCAAGTCCTATGCCCTCAATTTACAGATGAGAAAATGGTGACTCAGAATGCATCTGAAAGTCACATAGAAAATAGCAAAGCAAGATTTAAACTTGAATCCCAGTAGTCAAGGTTCAGTTCTATGTCCAGAAGTACCTTTCCATGGTACTACAAAAGTCCCATAGCACCTTTCCATCACAGATTCATCTTCTTTTCTTTCATCTGCTAGTTTCGTGTGCGGTCTGTGGTTTCCATGAGAGTCCCCCAAAATTCCCATTTAACTTCTTATGTCTACCCACGATATATTGAAGCCATGATGGGAAAAGCTACGACATGGAAGGGATAACTGAAATGTCTACCAAGTATACTCAGAATTCATTCATTTGTTCTTAAAGTTTAAACTTTTCTGTTAAAACACTAAGAATAATGATAATTTATATGGAATTTTGAGGCTTGGAAAGTGCTTTGAATGCACTGATCAATCTACAAGTATCTGCTATGAAGCTTATATGATCTTAGCAACTTCAAAGAGGGTAAGGGCTATAGAAATGATTGTTTCCGTTTTACAGTTAAACTAAGCCTTGGAGGGGTAGAGTGAATTCCCCAGGATAGTATTTTTGAAGTCAAGATATAAATCATTAGAAAAAAGTGATGGCACAGATAATGGAAAAAGGAGGGAGGGTCATTTGGGATGGGGGCCAGCATCAAATGTGACTGGGATATGCTTCCTCTTCCCTGGAAGGAACCTCTTAGATTTCTGCTTTCTGTGTTCAATTGTCATGTTGCATTGAATTCTCACCCATTTTGGGGGGAAGACTGGGACCCTTTCTATTAGTGGAAGACAAGATTAAAAAGTGGCCATAATGGCTTCCCATTGGACAATTCCTCATGTCCTCAGTCTGGAGGGTGAGCAAAATCTTGCTGTCAAGGGGAACAAAGCCAGAGTGGTCATTTCCAAGCTGGAAATGGAAAAAAGAACATTTTGTCACTTGCTACAATCAACAATAGGGCCCAAAAGACACTCTGAAGACACATTAGAAGGAAGGCAGCTAAGTTCACTCAATCCAAGAGACCCACAGCTGAGGTTTATTTCCACAGTCAATGAAAGGATAAAACTCTGTGTGTGTGTGTGTGTGTGTGTGTGTGTGTGTGTGTGTGTGTGTGTGTGTCTGTGTGTATTAGGGAGTAAATGTCTGCCCAAGCATTGAAGACACAGAAGCCTCATTAGCAATCCTGCTTCATTAGCCAACAGAGAAACTTCAAAAGGTTTGTCACCATTGACACAGGGAGAGTAGGGAGCTAAGCTTCTCTCAGGAACCCAGGACCCAGCAACCTCTCTACAAAAATTGTAAATAAATGATCTGAACAAACCAAAAATTAAAGGGAGACAGAAAAAGGCCCGGTGAAACAGCATGTGCTAGGCCTGGGAAAACGGACTGGGCGGCCCTAAAGGGACTGGTCCAGGAGGAGAGGCCCCATGGGCGCAGGAGGCTCCTGAAGATTCCTAGGGATCCCTTTGCACATGGCGTACATTTAGCTGTACATGGTCCCTCATAGAGAATTAAAGCTGTGTCATGTTTGACAAGTCACAAGCTGAACCAGCAGACACTTGTTAAGTGCCAGGCCCTGTGTTAAATGCTGCAGAAACAATAAAAAGCTCTCAAGGAGTCCAGTCTAATCCATTCCCAGCTCTAATTACAACACCTAGTACACAGTAGGTTCTAAAAAATATTTATTGATAAGTGATTTATTGAAACTCCCTATTTAGGTGCTTACAACCTATCTAATTCAGGAAACCACCAGCCATTTATGGGTAGAACCCATCTGTTTGAGAGACATGTTCCTTGGTCTGAGTTAGTGTAAAACACCCTGTTCCCAAGCTCCAAATTTAAGAAGAGGCCATCCTCTGGCCCTTTCCTTATCCTAATCAGCTAAATTTTCTGAGCGGTCTATACCCCTGTGCCAGAGCCAGGGAGAAGACACAAATCCAAATTTAGGCACATGGCCAGCTGTATAGATGTTAAGCACTACGCTATCTGATATTGGGGGGCAGGTGGAGAAGGATCATGGGAGCCATGGAAAATCACTAGAATTTTAAGTTAGAAAACTTTGGCTCTAGTCCTCAATCTGCCACTGACTCCCTGTGTGTTTTTCTGGGACTCGGTTTCCTCATATGTAAGATTGAGCTACTTCTCCTAGCATTCTCAACCTCACAGGGATTCTGTGATGATTCCACCAGATAATGTGTGCAAGAGGGCTTTGAAAAGCAGGAAACTTGTAGTTTTACAATTAAGGAATTATTGAAGATTAGAGATGGTCCCTGTAGGAGTCAGATAGGATGGGGATCTCACAGCTGCTATCCAGCAGGACCCTCCTTAAGCAGCCACAGATGCTGTAGGATAACATTATACAAGCAGGATCATTTTTTTCATGCAAATACCCATTAGGGTAAAACATTAACATTAAGGAGCTATTAAAACAACAGGTATTTGTTAGTTAAATAATCACCTTGGAAATCAGCCAACATGTGTGAAATGGGGAAATTCTGACTAGGACTACTGGAAGGATCAGCGGAAAGATTCTAGGGAGGCTGCCTCCAGTTTTTACAGCAAGAAAAAATATTGTTATGGAGATAACAAGCTTCATTTGCATTTGAGTTTTGTCTGCATCCTTCATGGGCAGTGTCCCTCACCTTGATTCTGCAGGCCATCTGGGGGGCTTGAATAAGAAAGTAACAAGATGAAAAAAAAAACAGAATTCAAGCAAGTCTCAGAACTTAGCTTCAGGAAAGTCGCAAATTAGGACAGTTTTATTCAGTATGAAGGATCACAACTAAGGTAGGGGGAAACCTCTCAGATCTCACAAGAGCTTAATCAGCATGAAATCCAAATAAGATCAAAATCTGGAGGATGGGAGGAGGGAAAGAAAAGGAAAGGAGAGGAGAGAATGAAAAAGAGAGGAGAGAGAAAAAAGAGAAAAGGAGAGGAGCGGAGAGAATGAAAAGGAGAAGAGAGGGAGAAAAGAGAAAAGGAGAGGAGAGGAGAGAATGAAAAGGAGAGGAGAGGGAAAAAAGAGAAAAGGAGAGGAGAGGAGAGCAGAAAAGAGGGGAGGAGAGGAGGGAAAGTAAAAAGAAAATTCCCAAAGAAGTATATTGAGGCCTCCCCAACAGCTTCATTGGCAGCTTGCCCAGTAGTGGCCTGTGGGATGCCTCCCATTGATGAAGAGCACTCCATAGTCCTCAGCCCTCAGTACAGAAAGCTCAGCCCTTTTGCCCTCTCAAAATTATGCTGTTTGACTAAGAGCTGGAGATCTGTAGTTACTGCTCTTGAAAGCAATCGTTTCATCCTTTCTCCTGTGGTGACCTGCAGCAGGGGTGCCCAGGGCTGACAAGAGAGCTAATGGCCAGGGGGAAAAAGAAATAAAAATCCAGAAAGCTAAAATTAATGCTTCCTGAGAAAATATATTTAATTATTAAATGTTTAATACCGGGCTTTCATCTAATGACTAAAACAGGCACCGAAAATAAATACCAAAGAGGGCAGGAGAAGGTTGGCCGTGACCCTCACCAATAACAGCAAATTATTTGTTCCTTCCCAAAGTGGTATTTTAGCCCAGCGGGCTGCGCATATGATGTGACAGGATAATGTGTGTGTAACACACCCCTATAATAGAGCTGTCCCACAGGCACTGTTAGCTCGCTGTGTTGCTGAAGCAATCACTTGGGGGGCAGGCAGTTTCCAGGGCTTCCCTTGAACTGGATTAGATCGGATCAGCCCTGCCACTACAACATCTTGGCAGGATCTACTGACACCGGTGTGAGGTATCAAGCCAGAAAAAGAACAATTTTTTTTTTATTTTACACACTTTCCAGGTTAAAAGTCCAACTAGGAAAAAAAAAGAGCCAGGAAGAATAACTGGTTCTTTTTGGGAGGCATTTAGTTTTTAGCCAATAATTCCAAAATGGCCCAATGTCCATCCCTTCCTTTTTTGATATGGTCAAACCATGTTGAAACTCAGGACCATCAATGGACATGCTGCTTCATAGATCAGATTTCCTATGGTTTCCAAGAAACCTTATTTGGGGATCATCAAGAATGGCATTGACACTAAAACCCTCACAAGCTTTCAAAATCTTTTTTTTTTGGCCTTTGGAGAACCAATAACTGTCCAGTCTTTTTTTACCTAAAATATAATAGGTTTGCCACTCATCCCATCTTCTGCTTCAGTGTCCCAGGATCATCCCATTAAGATCCTATAATGATTCATAAATATAAATATATTTAAATAAGTAAATATAAATTAATACAAATATATAAATATATCTAAATATTACATAAATATATAAATATAAAGACCCTAAACTGATTCAAAAAGAGATTCAGTCTATAGATCAAGCCAGGAGAAAGCTCAAGTGCTATCCAGTCAATGGATATTGAGTCACCAAAGAACTCAATGAGTAATTCCATAAATTGAATGTCTTTTCAGAAAAGATAGAATGGCCTAATGGCTAGCAGACTGGAAAGCCCCTAATGGGATGGGCTGTGGGAGAATTTCCCTCATTTCGGGTCCTAGCTGCCCACTTATTGGGTCTCTTGCAGAGTGGATTTTTGTTCAACTACACAAGTTAGACCTGATAGCCTTTGCAACCCCCTCTGACATTAAGATTCTACAAAGCATTACAAGTAGTTTGAGGGGCGCTAAAAATTGTTTAACAGTTTTTCAATTATATCTGAATGTTTGTGACTCCATTTTGACTTTAAGATATTATAGTGGTTTGCCATTTCCTTCTCCAGCTCATTTTACAGGTGAGGAAACTGAGGAAAATGGGGTAAAGTGACTTTCCCAGTCACACATTTAGTTAGTCTGAGGCTGATTTTGAACATGAGAAGTCGAGTCTTCCTGACTCTATCCACCCAGCACTCTATTCGCTCTATCCCCAGTACCCAAAAATCTAACCCAAACTGGCTTGTTATGGTGCCTGAAATTCTGTAAGTCATAAAGTTTTTTTCGTAGGGTTCAAACACTGTAATATTTGGCAGAGAAATGTCTAAGATATTGATCAGGGTCATTGTGATTATTCTTTTTATACACATATTCTTTTCTCCAATAGATTGTAAGTTCCTCAAGATAAAAGACTATTTCAATTTTATCTCGCTATCCTCATAACCTAAGCAGTGTCTGGCACACAGTAGACACTTAATACATTTGTTGATTGATTGATTGATACTATTCTAATAACTCAATGAATATTTATATTAATCAACTAACTTTTTAGAAAGCATTTGATACATTAATGGACTGGACTTGTGGAACATATTGCTTATAAATTCCTAATAACACTCCCACAGTTTTCACCTACCAGAAAGCATGATCCAGAGAGAAACAGAAAGAGAATATATAAGGATGGAGGAATTTCCGAGCATGAGACACTCGCTAGGCCCAGAAGTCCTGTGGGAGCCCTCAGTGGCCAATATGAGGGCTCTGGAGTCTGCTAAATGGGGCCAAGGCTTCCAAAAAATAGGGCATGTGTTATTATGCTAAGATCCCTGAGAACAGAGTCAGGAGACTTGAGTGCAATCCCAAATCTTTTACTAAACTATCTTCTTACCAAGGATGTGTTCCTTCTGAATTTGTTATCTATTACACAAGAGCATTAGACTGCATGATTTGGTACCTATTAGATCACAATATTCTGTAATTTCACAATTCTATTAAAAAGTAAGAGATGAAGCTTTGAAAGATGAACCAATTCCCAAATTTTGCCTTAGGTGGATTGTGGCTGAAATCGTCAGGATGTGGTTTTTGGATTAGGGTTTTGAGGAGGCCTTTCAGTTTCCTTCACTAACAAAGAAGGAAAAATATGTGTGTGTGTGTGTGTGTGTGTGTGTGTGTGTGTATGTGTGTGTATGTGTACGTATATATATATATATATATATATATATATATATATATATATATATATATATATATATATATATATATATATACGTGTGTATATACCTGTATGTGTGAATATATGTGTTTCATGCGTGCATTTATTATCTCACATACAGATAATACGGTGGATAGAGCACTGGGCCTGAAGTCACGAAGGCCTGAATTCAAATCCAGCCCCAGACACTTACTAGTTATGTGATCCTGGGCAAGTCACTTAACCCTGCTTGCTTCAGTTTCTTATTTATAAAATGAATTGGTGACAACTCCAGTATCTCTTCCAAGAGAACTCCAAATGGGATCACAAAAAATAGGATACAAAGGAAAACAAAAGCAAAATCACATATAAGGATAATCTAGGGCTGTTTAGTACTGTTCTAGACCGGAACACTCCTCAAAATATTTAAGGATAATTAGAAGAGCCATCAGAGATGATCTCTCAGAGTTAAAGAGGAATCCCTTTGAAGTCTTTCCAACAAGTCTTAGAAGCTTCTACTTGATAAATTCCAGTGACAGAAAAATCTATTACTTTCCAAGGCAGTCCATTCCATTTTCAAACAGTGGTAATTATTAGCAGGGTTTTCCTTGCCTTGGACCCAAAATCTGCCCCTCTGCAGTTTCTGCCAGTTAGTCCTTGTTCTATCCTCTGGGACCAAACTCAGTAGCTTAACCTAATTTCCATATTGAGAGCAGCTTGGTATATAATGAGAAGAATGTTGGATTTTTACTCAAACCTCACCTCAGTTGCATATAATTTGTGTGCGCCTCTGACAGTCTATTTCCTCACTATAAAATGGGGATAATAATTTCTGCACTCCCCATCTCCTGAGATGGCTGTAAGGAAAACATTTTACGAATTTTAAAGATCTTTGTAGCTATGAACTGGTTTGTTACAAAACTTCAGATACTTGAAAAAAATCAGTTATGCATTCCCTTAAGTTTTCTTTTTTGAAGACTAAATGCCCTCACTTCCTTCTTCTGGTCCTCTATAGCATTGTCTCCAGTCCCATCATCTTTTAAAAAATGGATGATTTTTTCACTGCAATTTCCTTCCTATAAAGCTATCCCTTATAATAAAAAAACACAGTTAAGCAAAATTGAGAAAAAATTTCCCTAGCATATACATCATTCTTTTTATAGTCTTCCTCCTTCCTACTATGAGAAAGGTGTTTGATCACTTTTGTGAACGATTGGCTGATGCAATTCAATCATTCATTAATCAATTTTTAATAAATGTCTACTGTGTGGGTCAGGAAGAATCAAACGACTGAAAAATATCTAAACAAAGATGTGTCAGGCTCTATGCTAAACACTGGAGATAAAGAGGCAAAAGACAATCCTTAATGAGCTAATTTAAGGAGGGAGAGAATATGCAAACAAATATGTAAACTATATATATAAATATATATAAATATATATATAAATATATATATATATATATATATATATATATATATATATATATATATATATACATATATATATATATATGTAGGAATATGTAGGATATGTAGGAAATAACTAACAGATGGAAGGGACCAGAGTGAAGAGAGACTGGAAAAGGCTTCCTATAAAAGATGGGATTCTAGCGAAAGCTAAAAGATAGAAAGGAGGAGAGCATTCTAGATATGGGAGCTACCCAGAGCAAAGAAAAGGAAAGCCTTATTGAAGAATATCCAGGAAGCCTGTATCACTGAACTGAATAGCATGTGTTAGGAAGGAAGGTGTAATTAGAAAAAAAGGGTAGAGAGAAAGAAAGGCAGATTATGAAGGGTTTTGAAAGCCAAATGGAGCATTTTGAATTTAATCCTGGAAGCAATAGGGAGCCACTGGAGTTTAAGATGAGCTAACTTCATTCACTGATGTCATTTACATCCTTTTCCTGTTATGCAGGCTGCTCTCCTGGTCTTGCTCTCTTCCCTCTGCATCGGTTTTTATGAGTATTTTTTATGTTTCTGTGAAAGGGAAGATCAGTGAGATGTCTCATGCAATAAAAAGGGCCATTGGTGCTCCATATCACCCTGCTGCCCCACTGGGGATGATCCTGTCAATATTGCCTACTTATGAAAATCCAGGGCAAAAATTGAAACTCTAATTTTAAAGATAAAGATTCTGGGCAGCAGTCCTCTAGAATAAAGTCAGAGAAGCAAAGTAAGCCTTTTTAGGTTACCATATTGGATCCAGATTGTTTCTTGCCTCTCTCTGTGGAATAATGACTTTAAGGTGAAACCCCATACTACTTAAGAGAGGACATTCAAAGTCACAACCCATCCAAGCAAGTCTCCAAACAGCATCTTAATTAGTATTACTCACACAATACAAATTGGGATTCTAAAAAAAAAAAAAAACTTTAAAAAAGAGGCAACTTAAAGTGTTGATTTAACTTATGGGGGAAAATGACTTCATGAGCCTTTGGGATCTTTTCAGATCCATATAACTGCAGAATCTCAATCCTGAAGGGGATCCAAAAGGCTATGTGGTCCAACCCCTACCTGGAGGGGAAATCCCTCAACAACATCCTCAGCAAATGGTCACCCAATTTTTGCTGGATGGGGGACTCCTCTTGAAGACATGTGGCTTATGTGTGTGTATATGTGTTTCCTGACAACAAACTTAAATCTGCTCCTTTGCAGTTCTGCCCTCAGAAATCAAGAGGAACAAATTTGATGCATCCCTCCATCAAAGTTCTTCAAACATTTGAAGACAGAATATTCCCAGTCAAATCTTACCTTTTCTAGGTTAAAAGCCCCGTTTCCTCTGACTGTCCTTAAATTTCATGACCTTGTCAAGGTCCTTCCCTACTCTCCCAGCCAGGGAAGCTCCCTGCCTTGTCAAAGTCTTTCCAAAAGAAAATAGTACACAATACTCCATGCATGGAATAACAAGGACCAGATCCAGGGGGATAACCTCTGCCATGCTTACAGTTACATATCTTTCTTACTGACCTAAAGAAGGAAGAGTACTTATTTTTTTTAATGCCATGAATCCTCTGTAGAAATCTGGTAAATCCTATGGATTCTTTCTTATAATAGTGATAAAATACATAGGATTTCAAAATATAGATAAAACACATAGGATTTCAAAGGAAATATTGAAAAAAGTTATAAAAATGTTTTAAAATACACTTACAACAACAACTCCAGGTTAACAACTTATGTCATTATTTCTTGTTTCCTAGTTATGTGTTTATTTTTCCTTCGCCACATTTGCTCAAAAGCTTTTTGAGAGTGGACTTCCCCTGACCTCTAGGTCATATCTTTCTTTCTTCAGCTCCTCTGCCTTGGATGTTTGATTTCTGACAGGGCCTGTGATTTAAGAACCACCACCCTGGTAAAAGGCAAACTCTTCAGGTCAGGAGTGTCCCAATCATTCTTTTCTTTATCTCTTCCTGACTCCAGGCCTGGTCAGTTAGGTGGGTGCCCAGCACTTACTTAGAAGGTGATGGGCTAATGCTTGTTGAGTGAGGCTCAAGGGGAAGACAAAATGGCTCAGTGGAAAAAGCCACTGATTCTGTAGCCAGAGGACCTGGGTTCTAATCTCACCCATCATGTTTAACTGCCTGAGTGACATTGGGCAAATCATTTTATTTCTGTGGGCCTTAGCCTTCTTATTGATAAAATGAGGGGCTGGACTGGATGCCTTCTGAGGGCTCTTCCAATTCTAGATTTATAACCAATTCTAGACCTTATCCGACTGCCATCTAACAGCTAAGTGATGGAATGGACCAGGAAGACCAGTACTGAGCAACACTAAAAAAGTATAAATTTTCATATTTATAAAAATATAAAAGCATAGAGTTCTATTGGAGATTATTAAAGGAGTTAACAAAGTATTGGCTATCGGTTCTGTATTGGATCAAAGTGTTGATTCTGTACCAGCTTGGGGAGGGGGATATGAAGTGACTGGCAGCAGCTGGCTCTAAATTGACTGGTCAAGTGTAAAATGTCCAGTTCAAAGGAGCCCTGTGGTTAAAAAGTGAATGGCTGAAATTTAAATATCATTTTTGGCTTGGCCACACGTAGGCCACTGAGGTATTCATGGAGACTGAAAACAGAGGTACCCGATCCGGCACTTCCTCCACATCAGGGAGGTCCATAGAGCCGTGGTCCAAAAAGAAAGCTCATGGTCTGGAAATAGACCGCATTGTTCTTCAGTCAAGCATCTGAGTCACAGCATTAACAAACACTCAGAACACCCAGTTTCTACAAGTGGCCTAGAGAAATGAACTCCCTTCTCCTAGTAGGAAAAAGAAAAGGCAACAAGATGCTTCTGCGGGGGTAATAATTCAGAAAATTCTCTGCAAGGCAAGGGGGACAAACAGCCCAGACCCTGGCGTGATCTTTCATACTGAAAGCTGTGAGCCAAATATACAGTTCCTAGAAAACATCACAGTGGGGACCCTACTCATGAGAATGAAATGTAAATTATTCAAATGAGATTCTTTGCAGACTATCTGCAGGAAGCCTGCCTTTATAAAGGCAAGCAAAACAGAAAAGTGAAGTTTCAAGCTTCCACACAATCACACTTTCAAGGATTGCCTTCCCAACAAATGCCCATGTGAACATGGAATGTAGCCAATCCCAGTTTGCTAAGAAGATAGAAGACTTCTTCCTAAGGGATTCTAGTTAGTATCAGCCTGACAGGCAGACAGAGAGGAGCTCTTCCATCATCTCTCTTTTGTAAATGAACGGACCATCATCACCAGCCTTTAGGTGATTTTTAAGAACTGGAATGAATCTGCACTGAACCACTGACTTCCTCATCCTATGTCTCCTTTCATAATCAATGGCATCCATTCCTGACTTTGCCTGACACTGAAGAGATGCTCTTTAGGTTATCCCATCAATGAACTTGGGGATATTGAGGCCAGAGTGAGAACTATTCACTGAATGAAATCTAAAATGCATCTATTCTAACCCAATTTGCTTACAAACAAATAATCACAGGTTTTCTGAGAGCATTGAATTATATGACTTTTGTCTTTGATTCATCCCCTGCACATCCCTAGTGCCTTGCACATAGGAGGCACTTAATAAATGTTTATTTATTGATTGTCCCAGGCAACACAGGAAAGTGACAAAGCAAGAATTTGAACTCAGGTCCTTTGACTCCCAAGACAAAATTCTTCCCATTATTCAATGCTGAAAAGTGAAATGTTAATTGGGAGGTTTAGAAAATGCATGAATATGACCTCCAAATCACTGAATCTCTCATTTCCTTCAAGACTTAGTTAAATCATTACCTTTTATTTATTTTTTGAATTTTTTATTATTTTTTTATTTTCAAAACATATGCAAAGATGATTTTTCAACATTGACCCTTGAAAAACTTTGTATTCCAATTTTTCCACCTTTCCCCCCCAACCCCTCTCCAAGTTGACAAATAACCCAATATATGTCAAACATGGTAAAAAATATGTTAAATCCAATATGTGCACACATATTTATATAATTATCATGCTACACAAGACAAATCAGATCAAAAAAGGAAAAGAAATGGAAAAGAAAATAAAATTCAAGCAAACCACAACAAAAAAAGAGTGAAAAAGCATTATCTTTTAAAGGAAGTCTTTCTTGAACCCTCCAAGTGATCCCATCTTTCCTCCCTCCATAAATGTCTTTTTTTAGTTTATATTTATAAATACTTATTCTATCTAGACTGGTATAAATATATATACATGTCATCTCCCCAAATAGAATGAAAGTTTTTTTGAGGGCAGATACTATTTTTTTGATGAAGTAATTCAGGTTAAGTGACTTGCCCAGGGTCACACAGCTAGTAAGTGTTAAGTATTTGAGGCTAGATTTGAACACAGATCTTCCTGACATCAGTTCTGGTGCTCTATCCTAACTATCTCAGAGACTGATTTTGAAAATTTTTGTGTCCCCATCTCCTAGTCATGCCAAAGCACATCACAGTCCCTTTTAATTAGTATTTATTGATTAATTAACTTTCAAAGCACAGATTGAACTGGATGGCTTTAAAATTTGAATTCCTATGATTCTAGAATAAGGAATGTACTTTAGAGACATCATTAAAATATATTAAAATTCATGTTGTATATAACAAAGTATTTTAAATTGCTTTGGTTTTGGCTTTTTTTGTTTTTGTTTTTGGTTGAGTAAATGGAATTTTCTTTGAAGTGAGTTATTTCAGGAATATGGGAACTGAATATTACTAGAACTACAGGCTGGTTTTCAATGGGGCGGAAAAACTGGAGACCAAATTGCCAACATTCACTGATTATGGAGAAAGCAAGAAAATTCCAGAAAAATTCTTATTTGCTTCATTGACTATACTAAAATATTCTTTTTTTTTTAGGTTATACTTGTGTAATTGTACAAAATCATTTCCATAATAGTTATATATAGTTGAATGGAAACAGAGCAAAACAATTCAAGAAAAATAAAATAAAATAAAATAAATAAAATGTTTTTTAAAAAGTATGCTGGGATTTGTGTTCAGATATAATCAGTTCCTTCTCTGGGGACTTAAAGTATTTTCCCTATACTAAAATATTCTTAAAGAGATGGGACAACCAAAGCCCCTTACTTATCTCCTGAGAAACCTATATACAGGTTAAGAACCAAACATGGAACAAAGGATTGGTTTAAGATTGGAAAAGGGATATGACAGTGCTATACATTGTCACCTCATTTACTTAACTTGCAGAGTACATCATGAGAAATATTTAATTTAGGCTGTACATTGGAAAGTCAAATATCAAAGCTGAAATTTAAATATTTTGGGTCCATAATGAGAATGCAGGACTCATTGGAAAAGATACTGAAGTGGACATTGACGATAGTAGAAAAGGGGAATGGCAGACAAAGAGATGGATAGTGTTATGGAAGTAACAAACATGAATTTGGATAGACTTGGGAGGCAGTGGAGAAAAGAAGGGTCTGTCATGCTCTGGACCATGGAATCACAAAGAATGGATGGGACTACAAACTCAACAATAATGGTAGTTATTTCATTCCAAGGCCCTCAAAAGTGTGAATTGAGTCATTAGAATGCAATCTCCTTTAGGGTAGGATCTGTTTCATTTTTTTGCCTCTGTATTCCCCAGGCCTGGTAGAAAGAAAGGGTTTCATCAGGTTTTGTGCCGTGAAATGGAACCGAATCTGTCTTCAATCCATAATTTCCATAGGGGAGATGGCTAATGAATATCTCAATGAAGACCTTCATTGCTATTTCACTATTACTTTTGTTAGACTTAGGCTTTCTCTTGAAACTGTGAGAATGATACCTGAAGAGCAAATTATAATAAACTGCATGAACATACATTTGAATTCAATATAGCTCCATCTATCCCTGGAAGGGGCCCATCTAGAAAACCTAAAACAGGACAGATCAGTGAGTTGGGAAGTAGAAAGAAGTTATATTCCCACTGGCTTATAGATTCTTAGATTTGAAGCTAGTAGGAATCTTAGATGTCATCTACTACAACCCCTTCATTTTGCAGTTGAGGAAACTGAGACCCAGAGACACTCAGTAACTTGCTCAAAATCATTCAAACTAGAGCACAGTGGGGAAACTAGGTAGCATATTGAGTAGTGCACTGGGCCTGGAGTCAGGAAAACTCATTCACATGAGGTCAAATCCTCAGACCTTTACTAGCTGTATGTTTCTGACTAAGTCACTTAACCTTATTTAACTCAGTTTCCTCATCTGTAATCTAAACTAGATTTTTAAAATCACAAAATACTCCTGTATCTTTGCCAAGAAAACCCTAAATGGAGCCATGAAGATGATTATACAACATTGAAAATTGAATTGAATTTTGAAAATGATTGTACAATTGATCGTACATTGGAAAATTAAATTGAATGAATTGAAATTGAAATTGATTGTAAAATGATTGTACAACAACAAATAGCACATTAGAATCAAACAAAGGTTCTATTATTCCAGATTCTGTATCCTTTGCCCATTGTACCACTCCACTAGTGGTCTTTGCTCAGAACATCATCACAAGAGAGCTGATTAATTCTGGTCCCTAGCTTTTGAGAGGTCATTTCCAATCAGACACAGGATCCCATCCAAAGCTCAGATCTCATGCAGATTGCTGGAAAAGTGACCCGAACACCAGTGGAGGAGCTCTTAGGTATGGCCAGTCATCTTATGCTCCTTGGAACTGAGAATTCAATTCCATTCAATTTAACAAGCATTGATTTAGGACATCGAGTGTGTCAGCTACTGTGCTAAGTACAAGGCAAACAAAAACAAGAACAAAGTGGTCCCTTCTCTTAAGGACCTCACATTTTCCTAATGACACAGAACAGTCTAAATCATTTTTATTGTAATTAATGAATCTGTCCTTATTGCCTTGGGGGCCAAGCTCAAACTCTTCTGCCAGGTATTCCAGGCCCCCCACAAACTTGGGACAACCCTATATTTTTCATTTTTCTCCTATAATTCTTGACCTTACATTCAATTCTCCCAGAAGACCATACAACTCTCTATTTCCCAAACACGCACTGTGTGCTTTGATACCCTCACACCCTTCTTTTCTCCTGTGTCAAAAGTGCCTTTACTTCATCGGTGGAATTGCAATGAATGAATGAGTCGTGGACCATTCAGTGAAACCTAGGTGCCAAGAAATGTGCTAATAGCTAGGGGTACAAACATTCTAATAGGGGAGAAAACACACAAAGAAGAGTGGTAGACATGGGAAAGTATTTTGGTCCAGAAAATCACAAGGATGGAGAGTGGGATCTTAGGATAACAGGCTGACATGCCCCATACAGGAACAATAATAAACCTGATTTGATTGGTGTTCAATCTTTCAGAAAGAACAACTTTTTCTCTAATTCTCTACTGTACCTATTGAGTTATAGTCTATATCTTAGCCATTCTCATTGGTGTCTTATCTGCCTACCAGATTCCTATGAAGGTAAGCTACAGCCTATCTTTTTTTAAAATAATAGCTTTTTATTTCCAAAATACATGCAAAGATAGTTTTCAACATTTACCCTTGAACAACCTAGTATTCCAACTTTTTCCTCCCCCTAGATAGCAAGTAATTCAATATTCGTTAAACATATTTCCATTTTTATCATGCTGCATAAAAAATCAGATCAAAAAGGAAAAAAATCAGAAAGAAAATCAAGCAAACAATAACAACAAAAGGGAAATATTATGTTGGGATCCACACTCAGTCCCCACAGTCATCTCTCTACATCACAAGATCATGGTCTGAATCATTTTTAAAAAGAGCCACGCCTATCAGAATTGATCATCATATAGTCTTGTTGTTCCCTTTAATCTCCTGGTTTGGTTCATTTCACTCAGCATCAGTTCATGTAAGTCTCTCCAGGCCTTTCTGAAATCAGTCTGTTGATTATTTCTTATAAAACATATACCATATGTGTATATACCATAACTTATTCAGCCATTCCCCAACTGATGGACAGACGCTCAGTTTCTAATTCCTTGCCACTAAAAAAGGGCTTGTAGCTTATCTTTACAAGGCGGCACAGTATGTGAGACATTACGTTGGGCTGGGTTCAAATTATATGCTCCCTGGGTGACTTTGGCTAAGTGAGTTCCCTTCTCTTCAACTGTAAAATAAGGAACCTGGCTGGATTAGACAGCTTGTAGAATTAGCCAAATGACGAGTGCTCCTGGCGTTTCCTTTTTTCTTGACTGCCCTATATACCCTTCTGTAGGTCCCTTAGTGTTCACAGTCTTTCTTAAGCATCCCCATCATGGATTTCTGTCAGCCTTTGGAAACCATTTAACAAATGAGTCAGAAATGGCTTCCCACATCCATCAGTGATTCCTTAAGGAAGGTGGGATCTATCCGTTCTCTGAGGGACCATGGATACCATGGAGAGATAAGATCCCTGCCTGTGGTAGAATTGGGATCCTAGGGATCCCACATTCCCATTGGAAGGAGTGAAGGAGAATCTGTGAAGAACCATCTTCTTCTTTCATGCTGTATCCTGAAGACAAGCTATTTCTCCATTCCTTCTATGGTCAAAAGATCACACACACACACACACACACACACACACACACACACACACACACACACCCTCTAGCAGCTGAGACTTGATGGACCCTTTGCTACAAGTCTTCTTCTCTTCTGCCTTCTCCTCCATACTCCTGAGTCTGAGTTAATTAAACTTTGTGACTGCCTTCCTCTGTGTAAGTTAAAATAGCATAATAAAGGCCAATATTTAATGATTCTTTTTGGAAACCTTCTAATACTGGAAGGAAGTGAGACAAAAATGCCAGAGGACTTGATTAGCGTTCTCTCCTTACCTTGATGAGACTTGGGGCACTTCTTCATGAAGAGTGTGACCATGCCCACTGGCTCCTTGGTGAAAGGGCAGAAGTTAGCTGCAGCCTGAATTTGAGGGGGCGTTCTGTCATCTCACCCATATGTGACTTTCCATGACCCCAATTGGGGTTTTCTTGGCAGAAACATCAGAGAGGTTTGCCATTTCCTTCTCTAGCTCATTTACAGATGGGGAAACTGAGGCAATCAGAATTAAGTGACTTGTCCATGATTATACAGCTAATCCGTGTCTAAGACCGTATTTTACCCTACAAAAGGTGAGTCTTTCTGGATCTAGGCTAGACACTTTATCCACCAGGGCTGATCTCTAGCTTATTTGGAAGACTAGCACCCTGGGGATCATGCATGACACTTCCTCCCTCTCAATAAATAGTACCAACTGCCTTGTCTGCTTAGTTTTTCATGAAAGTTGGTAGTGTTCCTGTACCACAACTTCTTAAGTAGAAAAGGAAATTCTGATTTCCTAGAAAGAGTGATATCATAGTCTAGCCCTATAGACAGAGAAAGAAGGGAGCTTGGTCTCCCTTGAATGGATCCCAAAGTTTGAATAGAATATCTGAATTTTTCAAACCATTATCTGGGCAGTACCTGC
This sequence comes from Sminthopsis crassicaudata, assembly GCF_048593235.1. Taxonomy (NCBI): domain Eukaryota; kingdom Metazoa; phylum Chordata; class Mammalia; order Dasyuromorphia; family Dasyuridae; genus Sminthopsis; species Sminthopsis crassicaudata. The sequence continues at coordinate 217,814,284 of NC_133622.1, read as the reverse complement.
CTGATTTAGACTACTTTCTGGTCAAAGGTTTGTCATTCATAACATTCAAATTCATAGAAGCTACCATCCCTCCTGTCCAGAGACCATGGAGTTCTAGGGCCCAAGGGATTACTTCTCTATTCCTGTGTTGACAACCACTTAATCAAGAACTTTAGAAGCAATTAAGCTACTACATTGATACTATCCAGAGCAAATCCAAGACTCCAGTGCTCTGGGTTCCCTTACGCTGAAAATAATAAAGCCCAAGATGGTAAGAATTCTATTACTGGCTTCCAACGATAGCCATCACCCTTTAATTGCAGGAGTGGTTTCTTTTATTCATTTCTCCATTTAAATTGTTTTCCCTTCCCTGGAGACCTTGTACTTCCGAAAAGGCCATATTTTATCCAAGTTTTTATTGCAAGTCTGTGAATAGCTGAAATCCCAGCTGGACATTCATTCTTTCTCTACATTTTCGTCTCTTCTGCTGGATTTGATCTGACTCCCCTGAGCTCAACCTTGCGTCATTCAGAAAAATCATTCAAATAGCTTTCACCTCAAAGCTGTTCATTGAGGATTGTTATGTCCTGTCCTCCCCCTTCCCCAACAGCCCGCATTGAATGAGGTCTGCTCTGATTAGCATAGCATCCAGCCAACTTTTGTCTGTTTTACCATCAAGGACAATTTTTCCACCTGTACCAGGATGCTTCTAAGTCTACCAGCTGGAAACATTTTCAGCCAAAACAATGGGGGAAAGTTTGCAGGGGAGGGGGAGAGGGCAGGAGCAGGGGTCGCCCAAGCACTTGTTCACAGAAGCTTCCGCCTCGACAGACCTTGAGTCAGACTGCACAATGTGCCGCTCCAGAAAACACAAAAGCTTCTGTGGAAGAGCGTGTCTGACTGAAGGCTGGCAAAGGCAGAAGAGGAGCCGGAATGGAAAAATACAAATGACATCTCGAAAAGTAGATGAGTGGATCATTTGGTTCAACTCCTCTGCTCTTTGTTTTAGGTAAAGAAAGTGAGATTCCGACAAATCCAATCCCTTGCCGAAGATCACACCAGTAGTGACAGGATTTGAACTCGGTCTTCAAATTCAGCACCTTTGCCCCCTGTAACACACTAGTTTCTATTATTAATTAATGGTAATTAGTATTAAATAGCTAAAGACACTTGTTTGGCATTTTAAATAGAAAGCTTTCAGAATAGTATGTGGTTTTTTACCCCTGAAATATCAAATGATTGACAGATTTAGCACATCCTATACTCTATAATACCTGCCTAATTTAATTTGATTCTACTCCACAAGTGTTTACAAAGCACCCAAAGTCACTATGGTTAGATAACTGAGATATAAAAACAAAATTAACACTCTGAGCTTTCAAGAATCTTATATTTTGCTCAGAAGAACATGCACAGTTAAATAAATATGAGATAATCAGGGAAGGAGCAATTCCTAGCAACCAGAGAGATTCAAGAGGACTTCGTGAAGAAAGTAGCACCCCAGAGGAGCATTGATGGAAGATAAGGATTTGAGGAGATTACTGTAAGGATGGAGTATGTTCAAAGAATAGAGAGACACACAGAGGTAGGAACCTGAGCATCATGTCCCGGGGTCAAGAAGTATTGGACATGACTGAAATGACAGAACAGCTGATCTTCGAACCTAGAACTAAGCACAGTGCAGACACTGTATATAGTAGTTATTTAACAAGTACTTATTGATTGATTGCTTCATAATACTCTGTGGTCAGTAAATAGGCCAAAAGGGACAACTAGATGGTACAGTTCAGAGAGCACCGGCCCTGGAATCAGGAAGATCTGACTTTCAAATCCTACCTCAGACACTTACACTTCCTCATCTGTCTAACTCTTTCTCAATCACTTAACCCCAATTGCCTAAGAAAGAAAGAGAAGAAAGAAAGAGAAAGAGAAGAAAGAAAGAAAAGAAGAAAGAAAGAAAGAAAGAAAGAAAGAAAGAAAAAGGAAGGAAGGAAGGAAGGAAGGAAGGAAGGAAGGAAGGAAGGAAGGAAGGAAGGAAGGAAGGAAGGAAGGAAGGAAGGAAGGAAGGAAGAGAAAGTTGGATGTCAGAGGCAGAAAACCAAGAGCAGATTGAAATTTTTGAAAATGTACCTGATCTAATGCTATATTATATAGCAGCAGTCACCAAAACCATTTGGTATTGGCTAAGAAACAGAACCGGTAGATCCGTGGAACAGATTAGGTACAAAGGACAAAAAGGGTACATCTATAGCAATCTAGTCTTTGACAAACCCAAAGATACCAACATTAGGGATAAAAATTCATTATTTGAAAAAAACTGTTGGGAAAACTGGAAATTAGTATGGCAGAAATTAGATATGGATCCACACTTAACACCATATACCAAGCTAAGATAGAAAAGAAAGAAAGAAAGAAAGAAAGAAGAAGAAAGAAAGAAAGAAAGAAAAGAAAGAAAGAAAGAAAGAAAGAAAGAAAAGAAGAAAGAAAGAAAAGAAAGAAAGAAAGAAAGAAAGAAAGAAAGAAAGAAAGAAAGAAAGAAAGAAAGAAAGAAAGAAAGAAAGAAAGAAAGAAAGAAAGAAAGAAAGAAAGAAGAAAGGAAGAAAGAAAGAAAGAAAGAAAGAAGAAAGAAAGAAAGAAAGAAAGAAAGAAGAAAGAAAGAAAGAAAGAAAGAAAGAAAAGAAAGAAAGAAAGAAAGAAGAAAGAAAGAAAGAAAGAAAGAAAGAAAGAAAGAAGAAAGGAAAAGAAAGAAAGAAAGGAAGGGAAGGAAGGAAGGAAGGAAGGAAGGAAGGAAGGAAGGAAGGAAGGAAGGAAGGAAGGAAGGAAGGAAGGAAGGAAGGAAGGAAGGAAGGAAGGAAGGAAGGAAGGAAGGAAGGAAGGAAGGAAGGAGAGAGAGAGAGAGAGACAGAGAAGAAAGAAAGAAAGAAAGAAAGAAAAGAAAGAAAGAAAGAAAGAAAGAAAGAAAGAAAGAAAGAAAGAAAAAGAAGAAGAAAGAAAGAAAAAAGAAAGAAAGAAAGAAAGAAAGAAAAGATAAAGCAAATGGTCTAGAAACAGAGTCCAGTGCTTACTGAGATTGTCTTGACAATCACTAAGGATATTTTAGTGATTTTTAATCACAGTATGAATCAACATAAGAGTATGACATAGTAACAAGAACAGTACCCTTGGTCACATGTTATCATCTCAGAAAAGGTAGGTTAAGGGTTCCATTGGAGGTCTAGTAGAGACTGGACATGCACTCATTGGACAAATTGAAGAAAGAATTATTGAACAAGAGCAGGTCATGGTAGACTAAAATCATGAGATTTTTTGGGATAAGATTACTAGACTGTTAGATGAGAAGAATGCTATAGATATCATCAGATTGTAAGATCTTCAAGGGCAGGAACTGTCTTATTTTGCAATCTTTTGTAATCCCAGCACCCAGCACAGTGCCTGGAACATAGCAGGTACTTATTGAATGAATGTGCCTAAATTTAAAAAAAAATTGATAAAGACTTTCATATAATTTTTATGGAAAAGATGGAAACCTGGAAATTCAATGAAAGTACAGCTATGTAGATTTTAAATCTGGCTTAAGCCAGGGGGAATAATGAATCATTATAAAACTTCATTGACAACTTGGAAGATGTATGCTAAGGACTTGGGTTTGGCCCCTTGACATTCATTAGATAATTTTCATTAATAACTTAAAGAAATAAATTGCCATCCTTATCAAATCTGAAAATGACACAAAACTGTTAAGGATAAATAATATTTTTGATGGCATGGTCACGATCCAAAAAGATCTTGGCATTCTAGAATGTTGGGTTGACTCTCAAAAGGTGAAAATTAATAGGAATAAATAGGAAGTTTTACTCTCAAATCCAAGAAATCAGCTTCACAGATATAAAACGGGGACATATGGCCAGAAATCAATTCCTCAGAGCAAGGATGAAATGTAGGAGTATGAGTATACTTGCCTGCAAACTCAATATGAGGTAGTGGTGTCTTAAAGCAACCCCAAATGGTCAGGAGCTATAGGAAAGAGGAAGTAGTTTGTAGTTTGATTGTCCTTTGCTTTGGTCAGATTACATCTCCTAGGATTATAGTTTCAAAGATGAAAGAGACCTTGAAGTCATCTGGTATGACTTCACTCTCAAGTTGAGCAAACTGAGACCCAGAAAGAGTAAGCTCCTCTGACTGCCACTCAAGCAAATAAGTAGAACACTATCTTCAGTTTTCAGCAACATATGTTAGGAAATATATTAATAAAATGGACTGAGTCCATATCAAAAGGATCAGGATGCTACATGAGAGAGTTTGAAGGAAGTGGGGACATTTTTAGCCTGGAAAAAAAGACTCGTGTTGGAAAGGGGAACATTAATATTGTCTTCTGATATTTGAAGGATTGTTGTGGGAAACAACGGATACCAGTTATCTGGCCTGGCTTCACAGGATAGAACTAGGAGTAATGAGTGGAAGTTGCAAAGTTGCAGATTTAGTTTTACTATAAGAGGGGCTTCCTAACAATTAGAACTATTAATTCAGTAAGCATGCATTAAATACCTAACTTTTTGATAGGTACTATGTTAGGCTCTGGAGATATGAAAGCAAAAACAAAGTCACTGCCCTAAAGGGGTTTATTATATTCTACTAGGAACGATGATGCTAGGTAGATAAATTCCTGTCCCATTACAAAGAGGAATGAGCATCTTGTGCCATGGTCAGACAAAGACTAGATGAACACTAGTTGGGTATATCATAGGTGGAGTTTTGAGCAGGTACAGTCTGGTCTACATGATCACCGAGTATTTTTCAAATGTGAGGGTCTGTGATGCTATGAAAGGGAGACAAAGGAAATCAGAAAGTCCAGAGGAATAATAGCCTTTAACAATATAGTGCTTCTTTTTTACAAAGCACTTTCTTCTCATAAATTTGTGAGGAAACAATAATGATCTCTACTTTACTAAAGCTCAGTTAATTTAAAGGACTTGGTTAAGGTCCCAAGACATCTTAGTGAGGATGACAAGCCCAATGCTTCATCCACACTATGATACTACCTTCAAATCCTGTATCAGGAAGTCCAATATACCTGCTCAAAAACTCCACCTATTATATATCCAACCAGTGTTCATCTAATCAGACAAAGACAAAGACCATGGCATAAAATGTTCTTCTTTCTTGGTGATGGGACAGGAATGCGTCCACATGTTCACTTGAGCAATTACGAAGCTCTTTTCAACTTCATCTTCTGCTCTTCATCCTCTCACTTAAACTACTGCAATTATCTCCTAAATGCTCTATCTATTGCATCCTCCATACAACTGGCAATCACTCTCCCACCTCCATGCTTAGGTCTTCCAAGCCTGGCCTCTCTGCCTTAAGCATTTCCCTTCTTTCCTCTGAAGTTCATCTCCAGTTCCACCTTCTGCATCAAACCTTTTCTATGGAGGGAAACACATTAAAACTCCCACTGTTGGTGGAGTTGTGAATTGGTCCAGCAATTCTAGAAAATAATTTGGAATTATGGCCCAAAAGTTATAAAATTGTGCATAATTTTTGACCCAGAAATCCCACTATTGTGCCTTTCACTTTGACCCAGTCTATGTACTCTTAAGAAGTTAAGGAAAAAGGAAAAAGAACCATGTCCAAAAATATTTATAGCAGATCTTTTTGTGATGACAAAGAACTAAAAACTTAATGGGGATACTTATCAATTAGAAATGGCAGAATAAATTAGCCTATATGGATATAATGGATTATTATTGTGCTGTAAGAAAGACGAGAGGAATCATTTCAGAGAAACTTAGGAAGGATATGAATTGAAGTGTGAAGCAAGCGGGACCAACAGAATAGTGCCTTAATTACTCTGATGAACACAAAGACCAACAATGACTTCAGAGGATCAGTGATGAGATATATTGCCTATGTCCTAACAGAGAGGTGATGGATTCCAAGTGTAGACTGAATATGGGACAATGCAAGACTTTGTTTTGCTTTACTATATATATTTGTTACAAGGGTTTTGGTTTTTTCCCTTTTTTCCAAGGGAAAAAAACTACTCTATTGTAGTAGACTGGAGAAAAAAATGAATTTTTGTTAATTTTAATAATATTAACTTCTTCAAAAATAAATCTTTCCTGACCTCCCCAACTTTTAGTGTCTATCCTGCCAAATTACTTTACACTAATTTTATATATACCTGTATGCATACTTTTGGTCTCTACAGGAAGAATATAGCCCTTTTGAAAGAAAAGACTAGATTATTTTATAAATATATATGTATGTATCAATATAATATTATATTACTACATATTATTATACAGCCTTAGTGCAATTTCATTTTTATTCTTTGTATATCCAATAACTAACACATTATAGATGCTTAATAAGTAATAAGTGCTTGTTGATTACAGATACTATGCAAGCAAGGTTGAGGAAAAAAGGTAAATACAAGAAAAGATCCCTTCACAAAGAATATAAAGGAGAGATTAGACAAAAGACTCCAGGAATATTTGCGGAAGCTTGCCTTTAGTATTCATCATATAGAATAATAATGGTAAAATATACATATTTCATGTGCTACTTTGCAAAGCAATGGATAATTTATCATGGATTGCTGAAGATTGACTACAAATTTCATTAAATATAATGCAAATATGGTATACATGTGGAAGAGGGGCTGAAAATTCAGTTTATTAGCAATATAAGAAATGTAGTAGATCCAAAGGGAAAAGTAAATTGTGGGAAAATAGAAATTTTCATAACCAGGAGAAAACTCAAAGGAATAAAAAAAAATGGATTGAATTGAGGCATTATACAAACTTTAAATGGAGAGGGACAAATTTTAGGAGAGAGGGGTTACCTTAGGATGGGATCTCACTGGGGTCCTAATAATAATGAGATTTGTGTGTGGAAAAGCAAAGGCCAAGTACAAGGAACTCAAAATCCTTTAAAATCTGTCACTAACCAATCTTCTCAGACTCATTTCCCACTATTATTCTTCTATCCCTCTATATTCCAGCCAAATTAAACTTCTTCTTGCTATCCCCCATAATGCAGCACTCCATGTTGCCTTCCTGCCTTTGCATAGAATGCCATCAGCTATGCTAAGCTTGGAATGGCCACTTCCAACTCTTGGAATCCTTAGCTCCATTCAGTATTCAGCTTGAGAGGTATTTCCTACACAGATTTTCTCAATCTTCCCAAGTACTAGGAATTGTCCTTTCTACAAAAATTATCTTGTATTTACTTTGATTATAAATATTGTACTTGCTTATCTCTGCACATGCCATCCTCTCCAAGTAAGGGGGATGGCATTAAATAAACTTCATGAAGGCAGGAATTATTTTTGTATTTGTCTTTGTATCCCTAATATGCAGCAAAGTGCCTCTACATAGTAAGCATGCAATTAGTGCTTGTTGAGATAAATTATATTAAATCAGAGGAAAAATTACAGATTCAATGAAAAAAATGTGGCTGAGACAAAACAGAGAGGAATAGTAACATGTAGAAAACAGGACCAGGGAGCTCCATGGCCTGGTAGACTGAATTTGTATGCCCAAGTTTCTTTGACATACTACTAATCTTAGATGGAACTACCACCATCCCTTTCCCATTTATAAATATTCATCCTGGCAGACTGACACTTAGGTATCTACTGACCTTCGCAAACAACTGTGTCCATCCCTCCTTTGCTTTTTAGACAAAAAAAATGTTCTCAGTTAATACTGTTTGTTGTTTTCACATTTCTATCTAAGTGTGGTCATTAGAAAGATCAGCAAGAGACAGAATTGTACCTGAGTGGGGAGGATGAACCAAGGCAAATGAGACCATATATCATTTTCCTCTCTTACCCTCATAGTCCTGGAGGCAATTGGGTTATAATGAACCTCAAGAGGAAAAGTTCTTAGATAAACACAGAATAATGGTTAGAGGAGCCCAAAGACAGGAGGTTCAATTGCAGAAACTTAGACAACTCTGTAGCATAAAATAAATTGTAGAATATTTGCATTGGTAGAGGAAAGTTCCTCACTGGACTATAAATGAATGAATTAGTGAATGATTTTCAGTGGTTTTATACTATCTTTAGAATTAATGAGATCAGAGGAGCTATAAAGCAGGAAGATATGCTATGTAAGAGGGAGGAGGTAGGGATCAGCCCACTACTTTGTCTCGGTTCTGAGGGTCAGCTATATGGGATGATAGTAATTGTTTTCCTTGGGTCTTTTTTAAGGATCCAGCAGGAGCATTATCTTCTTTTGAATGAACTGTCACTCTGAGTCATGGTTTCACTGTTCATAATGTGTATCCCAAGTCAATCATCTTGATTCATTGTATCCTTGGGATGGCTCAGGCAAGAAATATTCTCTATGATAGCCTTGTCATTTCTTAGGATTTGGGATACAGTTCTATGAAAGTAGATGTTTATGGTGAATCACTCCCTATTATGCCACTAAGAAAAAGGCCCTTGAAATAACTGTGGAACACATAGGGGCAGAATTGGGCCTAATCTAAACAGAACTCTTAAAGTGTTCTTAAAAGAGAAATCGAAGACAAGTATTCTCTTGCAAGATTTAAAAATATAAAATGCTCCTGGTCGCTTGGTTTTCATAGTTTTATTTTCCAGAAAAAAAGTATTTATTCTAATATCACAATGCATGTTCCTCCCTGTGTTTCTTTCCTTCCCTTCCTCTGTTCCTCCCTTCCTCCCTTCTTCCCTCCCTTCCTCCTTTCTTTTTTTCTTTCTTTCTTTCTTTTTCTCTTTCTTTCTTTCTCTTTCTTTCTTTCTCTTTCTTTCTTTCTTTCTTTCTTTCTTTCTTTCTTTCTTTCTTTCTTTCTTTCTTTCTTTCTTTCTTTCTTTCTTTCTTTCTTTCTCTCTCTCTCTCTCTCTTTCTTTCTCTCTCTCTCTCTTTCTTTCTTTCTTTCTTTCTTTTTTCTTTTTCCCTTTCTTTTTTCTTCCTTGTTTGCTTCTTCCTTTCCCTCTTTTTTCCTTCCTTCTTTCTTTCTATCTTTTTTTTGTGAATCATGAAAGGGCATCAAGAAACTAAAAAATTAAGGATACTTAAAGTTAAAACATGATTTTAATATGACTTTAAGTTTTACTTTTTTCCTTGTAAAATGAATTTCTAATATTCCTTCCATCTGGGACATTCTATATCTTGTGATCTCTTTAAGCTGTGACATCTTTGGTATATATTCTATGGTCCCTTTTAGTTCTAACATTTTATGCCCTATATTTTAAGGTTCTCCTAGCTCTTTCATTCCATGTTCTAAAGTCCCTTCTAGACTAAGGATTCTGATTCTTCAAATACATTCATTACCTCATGATTGCTAAGTTAATATATATAGCTGCTGACTGTTATAAAAGAAAGGCCTTATTGTAAATTCAAATTGGGGTTCAAATGACATGTGCAACCACAAACCACTTTGTCTAAAATTCAAATGATTTAATGTAAAGAATAAGTCTATGACTATAGCCCACTGAGAAAATGGACATCAATAATAAGAATAGAAATGACATAAATTTACCAAACTGTTTATGACAGTATTATTTGTGATAAGAAAAAAAATGAAAGCAAAATATGTACCCAATGATGGGATAATGACTTCCAGACAAGTATGATAAATATTGTATTTTTATTTAATGAAACAATAGTGCTTTGTAAGGAATAATGAATACAATAAATTTAGAGAAATGTAAGAACTATATGAACTATAAAGAAAGAACAAAAGCCAAAGGATGATAAATATAAAGACTGTAATATAAATTGCAAATCAACTATAAGTCAAATCAACATTAAGAGACAAAATAACTACTGACTAGTGTAAATATTAGTGCCAAATCAACTGTCTAAGGACTCAGCCCCCGTGGGGCATTCATGAATAGAGGGCATCATGATTTGCATAAAGATCCACAAAGGAGACAGATGAAGGATCTGGATGATGGGGACAGGTACAAGAGATGGGAATTAGGAGAACACAAGAGAGATGGCAGAGCCAAGATGGAGGAGTACCAGCCAAGATCCAGGTGAACTCTTCTATTTTGCCCCTCCAAACAACTTTAAAAATAGCACCTCAAATAAGAGCCAAAGAGATAGATATTTTTCCAGCCTAATACAATTTAGGAGTCCTCAGGAGAGATGTGTAACAGGGCGCAGGGCCAGAGCATGATCCTTATCTTAAGGTAAGCCTTAAACTTGGCTGTGATAGCAGGAGCAACAGTAGCAGCCACTTCAGGGACTCTCAGCCAAGAGCCAGAAAACTCATCAGACAACTGGCCAGAAAGAGATTACGGGGACCCTTTGCTGGCACTGACTGGCAGCTCCATTCCCCATCATCAGTTCTGGGTCAGAGTTCCTGGACGGACATGTGTGATTGATAGGTCACAAGAGACAAGTAATGGTTTCAAAGCCAAGGAAAGTACTAGCACTTGTGGCTGCCGGAGAGCAGGTGCCCTGGTCACAAACCAAGAAGAGTTCCATTATTCAAGGTTACAGGGGAGCAGAACCTTTTCCTGCATAAAACCAGAGTACAGGAGAACAAGGACCACACCTAACCCAGGATAAAACAATCTTAAAAGTATTGAAAACATGCAGACTCACAGAAGGAGCTCTGAAAACAGCATCCTAAAAAAGGCTTAAAGCTTAGCATGATACTCTCTTACCCCAAGATGAGCAGATCTCACCTTTAATATAAAATTCAAAGTCATGAAATAGGCTGGGAAAATAAGCAGACAACAAAAATCAAGGCATTAAAAGCTACCATAATGGCAGGGAAGACCAAGACATAAATGTAGAAGACAACAACCTGAAAACAACTACAAGCAAAGACTCAAAGAAAAAATTTAATTGAATCCAAGGTCAGCAAGAATCCTTAGAAGAATTAAAGAGATAAAAATTATAGAGAAAAAATTTGAGGAAAGAAATGAGAGTGATGCAAAAAAACTATAAAAAGAAAAGAATTAAGTTTGGTAAAAGAGGAACAAAAATACTGAAATATTAAAAAGCACAAAATCTATTTCAAAAAATAGAATTGGCCTAATGGTAAAAGTGGCACAAAAAATCATTGAAGATAGAGTTGTTTGTTTTTTGTTTTTTGGTTTTTTTTTTTGTTTAGTTTTTGTTTTGTTTTTGTTTTTGTTTTTTTAACAGAATAGGCCAAATGGGAAAGAAGGTTAAAAAAAAAACTATTTAAAAAGCAAAATTGGCCAAATGCAAATGAAGGTTCAAAAGTTCACTAAAGAACATAATTCCTTAAAAATTAGAATTGTGCAAGTGAAAGCTAATGACTCCATGAGGCTTCAAGACAGAAAAACAAAGTCATAAAAATAGAAGAAACCATGGAATATCTCATTGGAAAAAACAACTGACCTCAAAAAATAGATCAAGGAGAGATAACTTAAGAATTATCATACAACCTAGAAGCCATAAGCAAAAAAAAATCCAAAAAGAGCTTCAACATCATATTTTAAGAAACTATCACAGAAAATTGCCCTTGTATCTTAGACACAGAGGGCAAAATAGTCACGGAAAGAGCTTACCAATCACTCCTGAAAGAGATCCGAAAATAAAAACTCCCAAGAATATTATAGTCAAATTCCAGAGTTTCCAGATCAAAGAGAAAATATTGCAAGCAACTAGAAAAAATAATTCAAATATTGTAGAGCCAGTCGGATTACACAATATTTAGTAGCTTCTATATTAAAAGAAGTGGAAGATTTAGAATATGATATTTCAGAAAATAAAATTCAGGATTATAACCAAGAATAACCTTATCCAACACAATGAATATAATCCTTCAGGGGGAAAATGTATATTTAAGGAAATAGAGGACTTCCAAGTATTCCTGATGAAAAGCTGAATAGAACTGAGTAGAAAATTTGACATTAGAGACTCAATGGAATATTAACTATTTCTAATCCTATATAGGAGATGTAATATATATACTTTCTAAGAACTTTATCATTATTAGGACATTTAGAAGGAGTATTCTTAAAAGACATAGGTGTGAGTTGATTAAGTAGGGATGACTTCCAAAAGAAACAATGTAGGGATGAGAAAGAGAAATGCATTAAGTAAAGGGAAAACAAAATGAGGCAAATATTCTCACATAAAGGAAACACACAAGAAAGCTTTTGTACTGAAAAAGAAAATGGGGGTAGTGATAGCAGGCAATGTTTGATCCTCACTCTCACTAAAATTGGTTCAAAGGGTACACACACACACACACACACACACACACAAAGTTGGAAATCTAGGAGAGGAATTAAAAAATATAGATGTAGGGGGAATTACAAAGGAAAGAGGGAATCAGAAAGGCAATGGTCAGAAGCAACATAAACTTTTGAGGAGGGACGAGAACAAGATAAGATGATAAAGAGAGAAATGGCATGGAAAGAAATGCACAGTTAGTGATCAAAATTGAATGTGAGCATCATGAGCTAACCCATAGAATGGAAGTAAACAGTAGAATTGATTAGATATTAGAATCTAACAACATATTGTCTATAAGAAACATTCTTGGGACACAAAGACACACAAAGTTTAAATAAAGGACTAGAGCAGAATCTAGGATGCTTCAGCTAAGTTAAAGCAAGCTAAGTTGAAAGGATCTTATTTTTCAAATATGTAAGGAACTGAGTCAAATTTATGAAAAAAAGATCTATTCCTCAAATGACAAATGGTCAAAGCATATGAACAGGCAGTTTTTTTTTCCTTATAAAAGCTTTTTTATTTACAAATATATGCATGAGTAATTGTTCAACATTGGCCCTTCCAAATTATCCCCTCTGTACCCCCACTCCCCTGCCCTAGATGACAGGTAGTCTAATACATGTTAAATATATTAAAATATGTGTTAAATCCAATATATGTATACATATTTATATAGTTATCTTGCTGCACAAGAAAAATCGGATCAAGAAGAAAAAAAAAACTGAGAAAGAAAACAAAATGCAAACAAACAACAACAGAAAAGGTGAGGTTCCCCCAAGTGAATCCAGTGATCCAAGACAATTGCAAAGGATTTATTGTAAAGGGCTGAAACTCTGAGTTGATGCACTGAGGTCGGACAACAGAGCACTTAAGGCTAATTACTGATTGGACAATACTCTATTAGCATATGCTTGGAAAATGGCCCTTCCCATTATCTTGTCCTGGTTCAATCTTTTGGTGTATACAGAGAATTGTGGCAAGGATTAGGGGGTGGAGTAAGAAAAGCCAGACTCACTTTGGCGCTAGAGGAGGAAAAGGAAGGTCGCAGAGATGCTGTGTCCATTCCCTTCAATTCTACCCCTAAAGACCAAGAATGGGTGCTAACTTGGTCTTCACAATTTATGATGAAAAAAAGAATGCGGGGCAGCTAGGTGGCACACTGGATAGAGCACCAGCCCTGAATTCAGGAGGACCCAAGTTCAAATCTGGTCTTAGACACTTAACACTTCCTAGCTATGTGACCCTGGGCAAGTCACTTAACCCCAGCCTCAGGATAAAAAAATGCTCTCCAGCTCCAGAGAGAGAACTAGGTGAATATTGAGTATAAATTGAAGAATATTTCCTTTCTTTCTTTCTTTTTTCTTTCTTCCTTCTTTCCTTCCTTTCTTCCTTCATTTCTCTTGATTTTTTTCTTTCTTTTTGAGCTAGCTAATATGGAAATATGTTTTACATATTCCATATGTATAACTGATGTATTGATTGGCTTTTCAGTGGATGAGGAAGGGATGGGAGGAAGGGAAAGAATCTAGAATTCGAAATTTGGAAAGAAAAGAATGTTAAAATAAGTAAATAATAAATTAAATAAAGGACTCAGCCTTCCTTTCTGTTAATAGTTATTTAACTGTTGATATAATACTTAAACTATTATAGAATTACAGAAGGAATACTGTAAGAATTTAAGAGACCATTTAGTCTCCATTTTCCTTTTTTTTTTTTTTTCTGAGCAATTGGGGTTAAGTGATTTAGTATAGTGCTTGGAATGTGAGTTCTTAATACATAATTTTTTTTATTTCTCATTCATATGTCTGTCCAACTGCCTATCTATCCATGCATCCACCCATCTATTTATCCATCTCCTAATTAATTATCTATCTTCTATGCATGTCTTTATCTTTCTGTCTGTACACATCTCTTTAAAACTGGTGCTGATGAGAGGTCCTTGAGAAGTCCTATTCATTGAAGTCCTACTTATTGACTTTTAAAGGGGTGGCTTTGGGGCCATGAATTCAGGGCTAAAGATTAACACTGTGTTATAGAAAGTACCAGAGAAAGGAATGTGGTACAGTGGGAAGAGAATGGGTCCCAAAGTTAGAGGGTCTGTGCTCAGTGTTCACTCCATCTCTCATTGGCTAGGCAGCCTTTGACCTTCCTATATCCCAATGAAAAATAAATGAGCTTTGTAAAATTGAAGGTAGTCTACAAGCACAGGTTATTGCTATTCTCACAAGTCTCTCCTCTGTTTTGGGAATTACCTATGAACTGTAGAATAACAGTGGTAAAGCTGGGAGAGAACTGAAAAGATCATGTAGCCCAGCTTCCTGCTTTTATGTCAGAAGAAGCTCAGGTCCAGAGAGGGAAAGGGTTTTGTCCCAAATCAAAAAAATCCAATTAGTGGTATCAGGACAGGATCTCAGTTCTTCCATGTTCTTTCAACTATTTTTTGCTTCTCTTCTATCTGTGACCCCAGCAGCTAGTGAAGTGGCCGTGTGCTAACATTGATTCGGGTTAGATCATGGAAGAGGTCAGGGGGTAGTGAACAGGAGGTCTAAGGAGGAAAGTTTAAACCTAGAGCACAAGGGAAAGCATCTACACACAGCCTCTATTTTAAAAAAAAATGCCTCTGGGTTTTAAAAACCATCCTGGGCAAGAACAGAGCCTAGCTGTTCTGTCTCATTTGGGGTACAGTCCCCTCCCACACAAAGGCTCCAGAAGGCTCTCCAGTTACCTTCCTCTAGCAGATGGGAGGCTGAGTCAGCTCTGCCCAGACTCAAGCCTCAGGTTCCCCTCAGTCCAAGGGATCGAAGCCAGATGCTTCTGCTACTCACTCTCAACTGAATGTGCACATTCCACAATTGAATCCACTTGAAAAGTGAAATGGAAAGCCATCGGGGGAGCACATTGTACAATGGGCATTTGGGTGAATGATGAAGGCTCCAGAGACCCTGGAAATATGTACACAATAGGGAACCATATGGCTGCCTGTGCCCCCAAAGCCACAGCACCTTAGTCAAGCAGAAAGAACACAGCTCTTGATTGGGTTTGGCTTTTAAAAACACAAACACATCATTATAGGACAATTTCCATGTTGAGTCTTGCTCTGCCCAGTGCTGAAATCTCACTGATGAATCCTAAAGATCTGCAGGGGCAGCAGCATGGCTATAACCCGGGATCTTTATACTTGGAAGCAGACCGTGAGTTGGAGGGGAGGAGGAAGAAACCTATTTATTTCCCCATGGGGTTAAAAAGGCCAAGATAGAGATCCCAAAACACATGTGGCTGTTGTTAGAGAGTATATATAAGAGTAGCCTTCTATTTTACCTTATTTTTCCTGCTAATTAATTGTTTGGCTGTTGTTCCTCTGCTGCCCTTGGGCAAACTCCCAGTCCCCTGCCCTAGTTATGCCTCTGGGAGGTAATGTTTGTAACATGCACATCCATCTCATACCTGATGCTCTGTTCCTTTTGCCCAGTGTCACTGGAGTGGTGAGGAGGGGCTGATTTTTCTTTCAGTGAAGTCTGTGACCTATTTCCAGAAACTTTCTTTTTTCTTTGAATTCATTCTGTGGAAAGAAATCAGAGCTATGGCTAACAAGTTGACCACACGGGTCACATTTCCCCAAAACATACCTGGAGCAAACAGTTCAAAGTGACTTTTCAAACAAAGAAAACTCCAGGCTGCACCCAACTAGCAAGAGGAGAGGGAAGGAAAACATGTACCGAAGGAGCTTCTTATATTGGCCCAAAGTGGAGGTCCTATAGCTGAATCACAGCATGTAAGAGTTGGGGGGCCCTCGTGTCCATCTAGTGCAATTAGTCCATACAGAAAAAGAATCCTCACTATAACGTATCTGATAAGCCTTTCAGCCTCTGCTTCTAAGGAGAACAAACCTCTCTCTCTATGCAGCCCATTCCACTGGGGACAGCAAAAATCCTTAAGATGAAAACTCAGGTCCTCAGGACTACAAATAAAAATATCATGTCACTCCTTCTACTCTGGTATGATGACGCCCAAGTGTCTGATCAGGGACATAGCAGAGGGCCCTTAAGTTTAGAGAGGAATGGTGGGCTGAAAGGGGTCAGTTCTTTCTCAGATGCATTTAACTGGTTGTGTATCTTTGAGATTTTAGGCAGGAAAAAAAAACCCAGATCATGGTTAAGTCCAGCAAGAGACTGGGTTTTCAGCACATATGACCCAGGGAGGAGTTTCCCAAGAGGAGACATGGCCGCTCCAGGAGTAGAGGTAATCTACCATCTTAGGTTGTTCACACCGAAGTAAGAGTAGGAGGCAATAGAGCTATCCAGGAGAAGGATCATCAGAAGCTGGGAAAGGACTGCCCAGAAATAGTGGGGGCGCCTTCTCCCAGGGCTCTTGGAGAGCTTCCCCAACATTCTTTCATTCATTGTCTTTCCTGTTCTTTAGCCTGATGGAAAACAAACAGACCTCTCTCAAGAAAACAACAGTAGGAAAGCTTAGCCTGGAACACTCACAAATGGCTGTGAAACTCTCAGAAGCCAAGGCGGCCTTTTCACAATAAATTGATCTTACAATGGACTGGGGGGGGAGGGAGAAAAACAGCCACAAGCTGCCTTTTTTTCTTTCACATCAATGGATTCCTACCACATTTATCCTGGTCCTTTTGTCCTCCTAGAAGTCTGGTTCAATCTCTTTTTGTAGGGCATCATTAATGCATCCCTCAACACTGTCAGTAATTTCCACACGTGGGACGTTCAAGAAAGATACTGATAATCGGGGGCTTGGGAGACCAGGAAGGGGAGGAAAGCTGGACACTGAGCCACTTTAGGATTGTTTGAAGACTAGGGGCTGATTGTCATGGGCTGACAAGATAGCCATCTCCAAGTATCAGAAAGGTAGCCGTGGAAGAGGGGTTAACTTGGTTCTGCTTGGCCCTGGAGAGCAGAACAAAGAGGAATGGTTAAAAGTTGCAGAGAAGCAGATTTCAGCTCGATGTAACTTTAAGTTTCCTAACAATTGGAGGAGCCCCCAAAGTGACACAGTCTCCCTCCAGCAGTAGGTGATTCCCTCTCACTGGAAGGCTGAAGGATTACTTTCTGAGCTGTTACAGGGGGAAATCTCATGATATGCTGTAAACCCTTCACATAACTGAAGCTTTACCCCTTACATCAAGGCTAGATATCAAGGTGGAGAGACTCTCCTCAGTGTAGCATCTACCTCACAAAGTTTCTAGGAGGACATAGATGTAAAGATCTTTAGAAACCTTAACATGACACATAAATGACAGCTATTTAACATTGTGAATAGATAGCCTATCTTTAAATGAATATCATCCTCCTCTTCAGACCTTTTCTGTGCCTCATGGGTACAATTATGTTGCCCCCTTCCCATCCAGTATTACACACTGAGCCAATGCCAGGATCTTGAAGAAATAATTATGGGAAACAATGAGAAGCTGGGACAAAATGGAGTGGAGGAGTGCACTGGACTCAAAGGCAAAACTTCAATTCAAATCCATTCTGGATTTGAGCCGAGAAAGCCCAGAGGAACAACGTTTCCTCTGCAAAACGGAGTCAACCCTCTCTGCACTACATGCCTTCCAAGGCTGGTAAGAAAGAGCTTTGAAAATCTTAAAGAACTACACAAATTCAAATTCTTGTTGCGTCTGCTGCTGTTGTTAGTTAGGCTCTGTATCAATGAAGGAAATACAATGGATCAATGAAAGCTTTTCCAAGATTTTACAGAGCACAGGAGATGTTACACAGCACAATAATATCAATACCCATTATTAAGTGGCACTGGCTAGCCACCATGACACTGAAGGAGATCCCATTCTATAGGTGAATGGATGAAGTGTGTATTTTCACCTGATCCTCACAACCATTATATTATATATAAGATAATAGGCTACTATTAGCCCCATTTTACTGATGGGGAAACTAAGGTGAAGTGGCTTATTAGTAGAAAGCCACAAAAGGAACTCAGTGTGTATGATTGAAAGACTTCAGTGCTCTTCCTATTACTTTAATCTTCTCTGATTGTTCTGTTACAGGGATGACTCCTGTAAGGGCTATTGGATTGCACAGAGCTGCTTACTCTTACTCCAATTGGCCCCAGACTACCGTGCTGTTTATGTTCTCCTCTTAGGGTTTTTCTGTCTCCTCTCTAATTTTTCTTCTATAAAAGACAGCTTTGAGGAAGGTCTGGGCACAGAACACAAGCTTTAGCAAACAGGACTCCACAACAAACACATCTTGAGAATTGCAAAGTTGATTGATAGGTGACAAAAATATGAGATTCAGCTCTATGTTTTGTTCCTCGACTATAAAAAGGCATTTTATTTTAGCATAGCCAAATGCTACCTTAAAGCTTCTTTATCCAACAAGTTGTCTTCCAGACAAACCTTAAAACCATCCATTATATCTTTCCCCTTCTTCCTGTCCTTTCTTTCTTCCTCATTCCCTTCTTTCTCTTTTTTGCTTCCTTTCTTTTCTTTCTTTTTCTTTCTTCTTCCTCTCTCCCTCTTTTCTCCTTTCTTTTTTCTTTCCTTTCTTCCTTGCTTCCATGCTGGAAGTGCAGTCACTCACTAACCCTATCCCACTTCTAATCAAATCAAAGAATCAAGGTTTCTCTCACTGTCAGGCTGCTACTTATCACACCTTCTTCTATCATTATGGCTATCTCCACTTCAAATACAAAAAATTACTAAAATCTAGCTTCTGGATAATAATGCCCATTACAAGTAAATGCAAAATGTGGGATATAATGTATTCTGAATGTAATCCTGAAGGGTTCTTCAATGATAAAAGGGCGTGACCTTTCATGCATGAGCTTTGTGATAGCTATTTTGACTGTTTATAAACCTTATTTTTTTTGCTTTTTTTTTCCCTTAATGCTTAGCTACAACAAAGCTGCTGTATTTGTGACCTCAGGACAAGTGTGGTACTCTTGCATATGAGACATAATAATAAAGACTCTGAGGGATTTTTCTTATCTATTTATAGTTCTTCAATTATTTATGTCTCCATGAATATTACACACCTCCTAGGATCAAACCTAAGAAGAATGAAGCAAGCTCTAGTTCTTTGGATCCTTATTTTTTAACCTTTTTGGCAATGTGAAAAACATCTTCCCAATATCCCCTTAGTAAATTCTCTCTTGGGAACATTTTATAGAGTTTAGAAGTCATAATTGATTAGAGACATAAAGCAAAAATAGCTGTCCCACATCCGCTTCTTTTATCATTTTTTGTCTCCTGTTTCCACTGACGCTTCACATTTAGACACTGTTTTCTCCTTCCTTCTCAGCTCTTTGCAAAAATAACAAAAAAATGCAATGACCCATTATGCAATGAATATCATTGTGTAGTAAGCAGGTTTTCCCTGACTCCTGAGACTCACCAAGAGGAAGCAAAGAACATGAAATCTTTAATCAAGTTCTTAATGTGAATGAAGTCCAGGGAATTCTGCAAATTAATGCAATTTTGTTCCTCTTGGTAAATCACTAGTAAAATATTTTTTTGAAGAAAACAAATAAGATACATGCTAGTAAGAGGAGGTGGGGGGCAGTGTACAAATAGGGGGCTGTTTTTGTCCTACTAGTCTTCAAAAACAAATTTATTACAATTTTACTTGAGGACTATATATCTTAGAATTGGAAGGAACTTTAGAAGTCCTCTGGTCTGACTTCTTCATTTTACAAGAAGAAGACTGACATCTAAGTTAAATGACTTGTTCAAAATCAAAGTTGATATGGTATTTTATGGTTACTTTAAGTGATCTTAAATCAGGAGGACAGAACATGATATGCAGAACTTGGGAAAATAAACCAATCCCTTGTCTCAAACCAGTTTCCTCTGTTTCTTATGTCTGATCTGCCTAAACCACAACTATTTATCTATCCTTATTCACCAAGGAATGTGTGAAAATCATTGTTCTTACTTGCATTTTTATGCAACACTTCTCCTTGTTTCTGAATATTTAAATAAACTGAAAAAGGAAAAGGAAAATGACCAATTATTTACATTTTTGGTTTTTGCCCTTCATGTTTGAATTCCCTAAGCCAGGTATCCCTTCTTTATTTATTTATTTATTTATTTATTTGAATTTTGGGCCCAGCTCACTTAACATGAATAATGTCCATCCTACATATTTATACTGATGAGCCAGCTATAAGAGTTGTCTATCCAACTGTAAGACATAGTTTTGACAAAAGTCATTCTTTATGCATTTTTTCTTTGTATGGATAATTGTAAAAGAACCCTTTTCATGATGAAAGATTTCATTTAAGAAACTCTACAATGACTCTCTTCTTAGTGTCTCTCAGGACCCATTAATAATAATAATAATTCACATTAATATATTTTGTTAGGGTTGGCTAAATTTTTAAAATACATTTTCTCATTGAAAAACTATAAGATTTGTTAGTGCAAATATAAATAATACCTATTTATACATAAGGAAACTGAATCTCAGTTATATAAAGTGACTTATCCATCATCACATAGTTTGTGGCAGAATCAAGATTCAAATCCAGGTCTTATAATTCCACATCTCATATAATTTTCACATTGTGTCTCAACATAAGTTATCTTGAGGGAGGTCGACATTTACTAAATATATTCATGACTAAGGATAAGATTATCAGGAAAATGGTTAATTAAAGAAATGAGTGCTCAGCTAGATGCCTATTGTCAGTAATATGTTCCTACCAAGGTAGACCTGTGGGAGTTTGACAGATGGTGAATATAAGCATAGGTGCTTGGTGAAAGCCATACACCCCACAAAAGTACACGCAGCACTCAGCTCCAACATAGAGATACAATAAAGAAGATGCAGATACATAGATGTGGCACAGGAAAAGAAAATTAGCTATTATTGTGCAACCATGAGAGTTAATCAGCTGTGAGCACTCCCCTTCCCCCAAGACTGATACTGTGATTAAAAGCTTTATGAATGTTTAGAAAGTAAATAAGTATTAAAAGGACAGCTCCTTCCATAGGATTGAGATATTATAACTCATTTTCACTGATCTTGGAGCAAGAAGACAGCATCCATAATCTTAATGACAGTAAAGCGGGGGCAGCCAAATGGATAGAATACCAGCTCTGGAGTTCAAATCTGGCTTCAGACGTTTAATACTTACTAGCTCAACCCCAATGCCTCTCCAAAAACATTAAAAAAAAGAAAAGAAAAAGAGAGTAAAATTGGAGACTCTCATTCTCCCATTCAGAGGCTACCTACGGATCAGAGCCAATTAGAGACATATAGCCCATGAGCTGGTATTTAATTAGACCTAAAATCTGACAGTGATAGAGCTTTATTAGGTCTTAATGGTATTTTCTTTTATTTTAACAAGAGCAAGAGGACCAGGAAAGGCTTCTTTATGGCAGAGCAGAGCAGAAAGCCCACCTCCTTGAATAGATTTCCTTAGGTATTCTTTTATGACAACATAAAGATCTTTGCACTGATGAACCAGCTCTAAGAGTGGCCCTCCCACCACTCAGCACAGTTTTGACAAAAGGCATTCTTTATGCCTTGGGTTTTTTATATACCCAGCATTTCCTGGGGACAACTAAAAAACACGGATGATGCTGTAAAGTACTGTCTGCAGTTTGGGGTGATAACACTACAGTCAATGGCAGCTGGGACATCAGGACCTTTTCTCAACATGTATGATCCTGGAAGTCAAGAGATTATAGAACCCTATAATCTGCTAGTATGAATTGGTATAGTTTCCTTCTCAACCTGCCAGTTTTGATCTGGGTCCAGAGAACTGCATCTTATCTGCTCCTAGGAAATAGAAAGGTATCCATTCTACCTTGCCCATCTCCAGAGAAGCCAATTTAAATCACTCATCCTATAGCCCTTGATTACCAGGAAAAAACTATAGATTCCACCAGGTTATTTCCTATCCTAGTTTATAAATCTGAAATGCTGCCATTTTTATTTTTTATACAAAACACTTGAGAAATGTAAACTTCCACACTTATTGTAGAAGACCATGGTAAACTAGTTTCTTTTTCTTATGTCTTGGTTTCTCTTCATCCACTCTGTTCTCTTCTATACTGGAAACATCCATCTAGTTTTGTCAGTCAACTAGCATTTATTAAATACTTAGTGTGTCAGGCACTGTACTAAGTACTAAAGAATGAGAAGGCAAAAATAACAAACTTTAAAAAAAAAACAGCCCTTGTTCACAAGTAGTCCACAGTCTAATGGGAGAGATATGTAAAAAAAAAAAACTACCCAAAATGAGATAAATATAGGCTAAAATGGGAGTAATCTTAGAGAAAGCATTCTGATTGAAGAAAACTGGATAAGGCTACTTAAAGAAGGTGGGACTTCAGCTGTGACTAACAGTTTTCAGCTGGGGTATCTAAAATAGTTTTTTTTTTAATTATCCCTTTTATATCCATTACAATTTTGCTTATTTTAAGAAACTAAATATCAATTAAACTTCTAAATCTGAGTCAGTGATCTCAAATCAAAACTGGGTTTTTTTTATTAACTATTTGTAACAAAAGCTTTAGAAACTACTCTGATAATTTGGGAATGTTAATATAAATACCCCCAGTGAATAAATGGCCAATGAATAACATTTTGATTCCCTTCCCATAAGGTCTCATAATGACAAAGCTGATATTTGCAATGGACTGTAAAATTTTCTAAGTGCTTTACATGCATCATGTCATTTGATCCTTACAATGACTTGGTGAGGTTGGTGCAAAGGAGGAACCAAGTCTGAGACGTCAAATGACTTGGCCAGCATCAGATAACTTGTGTCCGAGGCAAGATTTGCACTCAATTTTTCCTGACTTAGTGTCTAGAACTCAATTCATGATATGTCTTGGTAGGAAGGCAACAACTTTGTACCTAGAATCAGGAAATCAAATTCCCTCCTCACAAACAGAATAATGAAGACAATGGTAGCCATCAAGACTACATTTCTTTGTCATGCTTCAAGAAACTCAGCAACAGGAAATTTATCCTGCAATGACATTCATTAGTATCCTCTCTACCTTTTGCTTCTTGGATAGGAAAGCTAGAGGGCAGAGCTAAGAACTAACTCCTCCCAAAACCTTTCCTTAGGACTCACAGGCCGGTTTTCCCACCAGCATTCACTCCTTCGGACTGGACTCCATTATGCCCCTATGTGCTTTTCTTTCATTTCTTCCCCTTCCCATCTCACTTTTTCTATGTTGTCTTCTCTCATGAGATCATAAGTATTTTTGAGATTAGGGACTTGGGGATTATCCTTTGTGTTTGTATCCTAAGCAATCAGTTCAACATTGAACAGAACCTGGAACAGAGGAGGCACTTGTTTATTGGAAAACTATCGTTTTCTTCATTTGGAAAATTGTATGATTTCCAGAATCATATTCCATTCATGGATTTTATCCTGCCAAGTTTCAGGGACCCTTTAAGGTTCAATTAATCCTACTAATTGTCCATATTTTGTGAATTTGTGAATAGACATCTCAGACTATGAGTTGTCTTACTGGATCCTTTCTTGGATTGTGTAGCTGTTATCTACACAGATTTTGGTGTCCCCTTTTTTAGCTTAAAGCAAGTAGAATGATGTATGAGTCATATTGCTGAAGAAGGAACATGACACTGGGGAAGTCATGCTGGATTTAAGCCTCCTAACTCCACCATATGCTACTTGTGTGATTTTGGGAAAGTGCCTCAGTTTCTTTTTTTTTTTTTTTTTTTTTTTTTTTTTTTTTTTTTTTTTTAATATGTACTATTTTACTGGATCTTCACAATCCTGTAAAATGAATGCTATTATTACCCCCATTCAAAGGTAATATCTTTTTTATTTTTTTTATTTTTTTTTTATTTTTTTTTATTATATATATATATTTTATAATATTATCCCTTGTATTCATTTTTCCAAATTGCCCCCCCTCCCTCTATTCCCTCCCCCCGACGACAGGCAATACCATACATTTTACATGTGTTACAATATAGTCTAAGTACAATACATGTGTGTGAATATCATTTTCTTGTTGCACAATAAACATTAGAATCCGAAGGTACATGCAACCTGGGCAGACAGATATTAGTGCTAACAATTTACATTCGCTTCCCAGTGTTCCTTCTCTGAGTATAGTTATTTCTGTCCATCATTGATCAACTGGAAGTGAGTTGGATCTTCTTTATGTTGAAGATTTCCACTTCCATCAGAATACATCCTCATACAGTATTGTTGTTGAAGTATACAGTGATCTTCTGGTTCTGCTCATTTCACTCAGCATCAGTTGATTTAAGTCTCTCCAACCCTCTCTGTATTCCTCCTGCTGGTCATTTCTTATAGAGCAGTAATATTCCATAACCTTCATATACCACAATTTACCCAACCATTCTCCAACTGATGGACATCCATTCATCTTCCAGTTTCTAGCTACAACAAAAAGAGCTGCCACAAACATTTTGGCACATATATGTTTCTTTCCGCTCTTTAGTATTTCTTTGGGATATAATCCCAGTAGTAGCGCTGCTGGGTCAAAGGGTATGCATAGTTTGATAACTTTTTGGGCATAATTCCAGATTGCTCTCCAGAATGGCTGGATTCTTTCACAACTCCACCAGCAATGTATTAGTGTCCCAATTTCCCCACATCCCCTCCAACATTTATCATTATTTGTTCCTGTCATCTTAGCCAATCTGACAGGTGTGTAGTGGTATCTCAGAGTGGTCTTAATTTGCATTTCTCTGATCAGTAGTGATTTGGAACACTCTTTCATGTGAGTGGATATAGTTTCAATTTCTTCCTCTGAGAATTGTCTGTTCATATCCTTTGACCATTTATCAATTGGAGAATGGTTCGGTTTCTTATAAATTATGGTCAGTTCTCTATATATTTTGGAAATGAGACCTTTGTCAGAACCTTTGTTTTTAAAATATTTTCCCAATTTGTTACTTCCCTTCTAATCTTGTTTGCATTAGTATTATTTGTACAGAAACTTTTTAGTTTGATGTAATCAAAATCTTCTATTTTGTGATCAATAATGATCTCTAGTTCTCCTCTGGTCATAAATTCCTTCCTCCTCCACAAGTCTGAGAGGTAGATTATCCTCTGTTCCTCTAATCTATTTATTATCTCCCTCTTTATGCCTAAATCATGGACCCATTTTGATCTTATCTTGGTATATGGGTGTTAAGTGTGGATCCATATCTAATTTCTGCCATACTAATTTCCAGTTTTCCCAACAGTTTTTTCCGAATAATGAATTTTTATCCCTAATGTTGGAATCTTTGGGTTTGTCAAAGATTAGATTGCTATAGATGTACCCTTTTTTGTCCTTTGTATCTAATCTGTTCCACTGATCTACCGGTCTATTTTGTAGCCAATACCAAATGGTTTTGGTGACTGCTGCTATATAATATAGCTTTAGATCAGGTACACTTAGACCACCTTCCTCTGAGTTTTTTTTTCATTAGTTCCCTTGCAATTCTTGACCTTTTATTCTTCCATATGAATTTTGTTGTTATTTTTTCTAGGTCATTAAAATAGTTTCTTGGGAGTCTGATTGGTATAGCACTAAATAAATAGATTAGTTTGGGGAGTATTGTCATCTTTATTATATTCGCTCGGCCTATCCAAGAGCACTGAATGTCTTTCCAATTATTTAAATCTGATTTTATTTTTGTGGCAAGTGTTTTGTAATTTTTCTCATATAATTCCTGACTTTTCTTTGGTAGATGGATTCCCAAATATTTTATACTCTCAACATTTGTTTGGAATGGAATTTCTCTTTGTATCTCTTGCTGTTGCATTTTGTTAGTGATATATAAAAATGCCGAGGATTTATGTGGATTTATTTTGTATCCTGCCACTTTGCTGAAATTTTGAATTATTTCTAGTAGCTTTTTAGCAGAGTCTTTGGGGTTCTCTAAGTATACCATCATGTCATCTGCAAAAAGTGATAGTTTAATTTCCTCATTTCCTACTCTAATTCCTTGAATCTCTTTCTCGGCTCTTATTGCCGAGGCTAGCGTTTCTAGTACTATATTGAATAGTAATGGTGATAGTGGGCAACCTTGTTTCACTCCTGATCTTACTGGGAAAGGTTGCAGTTTATTTCTATTGCATATTATGCTTACTGACGGTCTTAAATATATACTCCTGATTATTCTAAGGAATAATCCATTTATTCCTATACTCTCAAGAGTTTTTAGTAGGAATGGATGTTGGATTTTGTCAAATGCTTTTTCTGCATCTATTGAGATGATCATATGGTTCTTATTAATTTGATTATTAATATGGTCAATTATATTAATAGTTTTCCTAATATTAAACCAGCCCTGCATTCCTGGAATAAATCCTACTTGATCATAGTGTATTATCTTGGAGATGATTTTCTGAAGTCTTTTTGCTAATATCTTATTTAAGATTTTAGCATCAATATTCATTAAGGAGATTGGTCTATAATTTTCTTTCTCAGTTTTCGATCTACCAGGTTTAGGTATCAGTACCATGTCTGTGTCATAAAAGGAATTTGGTAGGACTCCTTCATCCCCTATTTTTTCAAATAATTTATATAACATTGGGGCTAATTGTTCTTTAAATGTTTGGTAGAATTCACATGTGAATCCATCTGGCCCTGGGGATTTTTTCCTGGGGAGTTGATTAATAGCTTGTTCTATTTCTTTTTCTGAAATGGGACTATTTAAGCAATTTATCTCCTCCTCTGTTAATCTAGGGAGCCTATATTTTTGGAGGAAGTCATCCATTTCACTTAAGTTATCAAATTTATTGGCATAAAGTTGGGCAAAGTAACTCCTTATTATTTCTCTAATTTCCTCTTCATTGGTGGAAAGATCCCCCTTTTCATTTGTAAGACTATCAATTTGATTTTCCTCTTTCTTTTTTTTGATCAAATTTACCAAAGGTTTATCTATTTTATTGGCTTTTTCATAAAACCAACTCTTGGTTTTATTTATTAATTCAATAGTTTTTTTACTTTCAATTTTATTGATTTCTCCTTTTAATTTTTGTATTTCGAGTCTAATTTTTGGTTGGGGGTTTATAATTTGGTCTTTTTCTAGCCTTTTAAGTTGTAAGCCCAATTCGTTAATCTTCTCTTTCTCAATTTTCTTCAAATAAGCCTCTAAAGATATAAAATTTCCCCTTATTACTGCTTTAGCTGCATCCCAAAGATTTTGATATGATGTCTCATCATTATCATTATCTTGGGTGAAATTATTAATTGTTTCTATAATTTGCTCTTTCACCCAGTCATTCTTTAAGATGAGATTATTCAGTTTCCAATTACTTTTTGGTCTATTTACCCCTAACTTTTTACTGAATGTAGCTTTTATTGCATTGTGATCTGAGAAGAAGGCATTTATTATTTCTGCCTTCCTACATTTAATTTTGAGATCTTTATGTCCTAGTATATGGTCAATTTTTGTATAGGATCCATGAACTGCTGAGAAGAAAGTATATTCCTTCCTATTGCCATTCAGTTTTCTCCAAAGGTCTATCATACCTAGTTTTTCTAATGTTCTATTTACTTTTTTAATTTCTTTCTTGTTTGTTTTGTGGTTTGATTTGTCTAAATCTGAGAGTGCAAGGTTGAGATCTCCCACTATTATAGTTTTACTGTCTATTTCTTCTTGCAGTTCTCCTAACTTTTCCTTTAGAAAGTTAGATGCTATACCACTTGGTGCATATATGTTTAGTATTGATATGGCTTCATTATTTATGCTACCTTTCAGCAGGATATAGTTTCCTTCCTTATCTTTTTTAACAAGATCTACTTCTGCTTTTGCTTGATCTGAGATAAGGATAGCTACCCCTGCTTTTTTGGCTTTACCTGAAGCATAATAGGCTCTGTTCCAACCTTTTACCTTTACTCTGTATGTATCTCCCTGCTTTAAGTGTGTTTCCTGTAGGCAACATATTGTAGGGTTCTGCTTTTTGATCCAATCTACTATCCGTCTCCGTTTGATGGGATCGTTCATCCCATTTACATTTACAGTTAAAATTACTAATTCTGTATTTCCTGCCATCGTATTATCCCCAGCTTATGCTTTTTTCCCTTGACCCCCCTGATCCCCCTCCCCGATATTTAATTTACAGACCCCCCTTGTGCCGCACAACCCTCCCTCTTTTTTTTTGGATCCCTCCCCCCTCCCTCCAAGTCCCTTCACTTATTCTCCTTTTCCTTTTCCCTTTTCCTCTCCCCCCTTTTAATGAGGTGAGAGAAAATTCTCTGAAAAACAAATATGTTAATTATTTACTCTTTGAGCCTCTTCTGATGAGAGTAAGATTCACACAATGATTCTCCCCCTCACTAAGTTCCCTCAGATATGGTGTATTTTCTATGTCTCTTCCTGGGATGTAGTTTCCCTCTTTTTATCACTCCTTCCCCTTTTTCTGAACCGACCTCCTTCCCTTTACTACACCCCCCTTTTTTTCTTTTATATCAGTAAAATCAAATTATCCTTGAGTATTTTTTATATACCCACAACAGAGTTACAGTTCTCAAGGGTTCTGTGTACCTTTTTCTGTTTCTCTTCAGTCTTGTGGATGTAGATCAAATTTTTTATTTAAGTCTGGTTTTTTTCTTAGAAACATATAGAATTCCTCTGTTTCATTGAATGACCATCTTCTTCCATGGAAAAAGATGCTAAACTTAGCTGGGTAGTTCATTCTTGGTTGCAGTCCTTGATCTTTTGCCTTTCGGAATATCAGGTTCCAGGCCCTTCTATCTTTTAATGTGGAGGCAGCCAGATCTTGGGTGACCCTTATTGTGGCACCTTGGTATTTAAATTGTTTTTTTCTAGCTGCTTGCAGGATTTTCTCCTTTGTGTGGTAATTCTGCAGCTTAGCCACAATATTCCGTGGTGTTCTTTTTTTAGGGTCTATTTCAGAAGGAGTTCGATGAATTCTTTCCACATCTACTTTCCCTTCTGTTTCTATTATCTCTGGACAGTTCTCTTTGATAATTTCCTGTAAAATAGAATCTAGGCTCTTTTTTTGGTCATAGTTTTCTGGAAGTCCAATAATCCGCAGATTATCTCTCCTAGATCTATTTTCCAGGTCTATAGATTTTCCCAGTAAGTATTTGACGTTGTTCTCCAGCTTCTCATTTTTTTTGTTTTGTTTGACTGATTCTTGGGTTCTCTGTGAATCATTCATTTCTATTTGTTCCATCCTGACTTTTAAGGAGTTATTTTCTTCTTTCACAGTTTTTAGTTCTTTTTGTAAATGCCCAATTTCGTTTTTAAATGAGTTATTTTGCTCTATTGAATTTTTTTCCATTTCCCTAATTTTTTTTTTTGAGAATTATTTTCTTTTTCCAATTCAGAAATTCTGTTTTCTTGAGACTTTTTTATCTTTTCCAATTCAGAAATCCTACTTTCCTGTGTTTTTTTAACCTTTTCTAATTCACTAATTTTGTTTCCCTGCATCTCCTGTGAATTCTTTATTTTTTCCAACTCCAATTTCAGGACATTGTTATTCTCTATCATAACTTCTCTTTCCTTTCCCCATTTTTCTTCGATCTCCCTCAATTTCTTAAGAGCTTCTTCTAGGAGAGAGTTATGTGATGGGGGGCAGGAATCGTTCCCCTTTAGGTTGTTATCTTCTGAATCTTTGCTGTTAACTTCCTCGGGGTTGGATACCCGCTCTTTCTCTGTATAGAAGGAATCTATAGTTTTTCTAGCTTTTTTGCTCATACTTAAAAAAAATCTTTTGGGGTCTGTCCCTGGGGTAGGAAATTATTTACTTCTTTACCAGCTTCCTCCCAGACTGGATGGATGCAGCGGCTCCTGAGCCCGAGCTAAGAGAGAGCTCTGGGAGAGAGTTCCCCACCCCCTCCCTGGAAGCGCCTCAGAGGTGATTAGCACTACTGTGCTTTGAGGGCGTAGAATAGTGAAGACAGCAGGAAGCCCAGCCTATGTGTCCGGGTGGGGAGTGGATGTCTGCAGCAGGTGACGTGAGAAGCCCCTGCGCTCAAACTGGAAGTGTCTGCCAGAAACCGCGGTCCCTAGTTCAAAGGTTCCGCTTCTCTGGGACTTCCTGGAGCTGAGTTCCACTCCCTCCAGCTAAGCTAGGCAGTGTGTGTTGCCTTGGGCCGTATCCACCCACTTGTCAGTCTCTTAACTATTCTCAGGAGGGAGCTGAGGCCACACCCCCTGGTGCCGATTCTCTGCTGAGTCACCCCCAGGGTGGGGGGGCGGGAATCTAATCTGAGTTTTAAAATATTTTGGCTTTCTCTTCTGAACTGCCAAATAATTAGCAGAGAAGAGCTAACAGCCTGTGCCAGATTCCTTTACCTCAGTGGCTTCTCTGATCCCAGAGCCCCTCCCAGCGCAATGGGCGCAGTGTGCCCCTACCCCACCGTCTGTGCTGGTCTTTCTTATTCCTCCCCTGAGAACTGACCTTTCCTGTTGAAACTCCAGATTCTCTTCAGCTGGTAAGTCGTGCTTCCAGTCCTTGTGGTATCTATCAGTCCTGAGCTAATTTTGAGACTTAATTTATCTAATTGGTTGTGAGGGAGTGAGGACGTTCACTGAGTCGTGTGTTTCTTCTCCGCCATCTTGGCTCCGCCCCCGCCTCAGTTTCTTAATCACTAAAATGGTTAGGTTATATGACCTATTATAAGGTCCTCTCTGTCTCTAAACCTGTGAGCCTATGATCCATTTGTAGAGTAGTGCTTACGGTTTGGACAAGTATCTCTGTCTCTTTCACCGTCTGCCTTTTGGGCCAAACCAGCATTTGCATAGAACTAGTGCTTAATGTTTGTCATTATTTTTGTTGAAGTCTAAATGGTGGGTCTATTTTGCTCAAACTCAGAGAGAGATGGCTGAGATGAGGGAATGGGCTTCAAGGTCTAACAACAAGTGAAAATTGGCTCTAGATTCCATAAGGGTAGGGACCATTTCTTATCAAAACTTTTGTATTTCTCCCAGTGGTGAACACAGTGCTATTTACATATTATGAATGCGTTTAATGGAAAGATAAAATTACTGATTACTAAGAATATACACAAAATTAAAAATCAGGTAAAATTATTCAAATTGACTTGGTAATCAAGGAAAAGAGAGGTAGTGTGACAGAGGAGATGAGACTTGGAGTCAGGCAGACCTGATTTCAAATCCTGACTAGCATATACCAGCTGTATAAGCATAAAGAGGGCATGTGATCTCTAGGCAACTGTCTAAAAACATAAGCTACGGTTGAGATACTGACAATAATATTAATAGTTATAATTTATATAGCACTTACTAAATGCCAGGCACTGTGCTAAACGCTTTATAATTATTTTTCATCTTCACAATAACTCTCATAGATTCAGTCTGTAAAATATTTTACAGAATAGGAAACTGAAGCAGAGATGAAGAAGTGATTTGCCCAGAGTTTGAGACCAGAGTTGAACTTTTTCCCCCCTTAGCCTAGTAGTCTATTCATAGTGTCATCTAGCGTTCAATGATGTGCATTGGTGGTAAGATTTTCCACACTAGGATTCTTCACTTTCTGCTACCTCCTAATTTTAAAAGGCAGAATATTTAATAAGACTAAAATGTATACACTTTCAACTTTTCTCAGCCACAAAGCTATCATTTTAATTCTAAGAGAATCTCCTGAAGTTGACATTTTAAAAATTTCCATCAGTGCAAGAGACTGTGATGAACTGCCTCTCCATTGCCAAGGAAGACATCACTACTGGTCATCATCCCAGGAAACAGTCATGGTCTTGGAAATTAACACCACAAGCATCATGAAGTTTCAACACTTGGTGCAGAAGGCCATAGGAAAGGCCAAGGGCATACAACCAATCAGCAGCTCGTGTTATAAATATAACTAAGAATAAAAGTACACTAAATTCCAACTGGTTCTGTTTGAGAAAAAGAGAGAAAAGAGGTCAATTGCTTCTTTAAAAAGTCTTCAATTCCATTCATACATTTACAAAGTTATTCTAAGTATTTTATATTTTTTTGGTTTCATGTACATTGTCATGTCTCCATTTGACACAGGAAGTAAAAGAGCATAGCAGGAAAAATCTCTGGACTTGTGAGTCACGAGACCTGGGTTTGCAACCTCACAATACAAGTTCCCTAAGTCATGTTTGCTCTCAAGATATTTCTAACAGCAACATGGATACATACAGATTAATATGGTGGCTTATTGAATTATATTTATCTTAGATGGCTATAGACAAGACAGTGACCTAGGTATGCAGTTGAGGTAATAAGTGCTGCACTTGGGAATGTGCACAGAGGAATATAGAGGTGAAAGGAACTTTAGAAGACATTAAGTTCCAATCCCATCAATTTTAAATTGGAAAGCCAGAATTCAAACCCCTGTCTTCTGCCTTCAATAAGCATTTATAAAGTGCCTACTCTCGGTTCTGCACTGGACTAAGCACTGGGGATACAATGACAAACAAAAGTCTAATTCTGCCTTCAATGTTTAAATTTCCATTCTAAGGGACCAAGTATACCTACATATGTACTCCAAGAACAACGCAAAATGCTCTTCTCCTCTGCATCCAAAGGCCATTGGAACCAAATCTTTCTGCAATCCCTACAAAATACAAAGATGCTCCCCTCTCCAAAAAAAAATTAACCCATGGAGATTACACCCAGCTCTTGATGCCCAATGGACTATATATAGAGAGAATCCATTTTTGGATTCACTGTCAAGACTATGTAGGATCCAGTTGTCACATATCAATAGTCTGACTTGCAACTCAGTAGAAAGATTGTTACTACTCCAACCCAATAGCTCCAGCCTCTAGGTTAAAAAGGAGTACAGCAGATACAGTAGCCAAACCAGCTGGTTCTCTGCCTGCCTCAACTAATTCTCAGTTCAAATCGCTAGTCTTTCTTTCAGACTCAGAAGTCCTAATCACCAACTACATGGCTCCTGCAACTGCAACTTATGTCCCCAAACTAGAGGTTATAGCTCTTATCTCTAGTCAGCCAGGTGATGCAATGGATAGTGGAGAATCAATTCAAATTGTAACTTATCACTAGCTAAATGATCTTCAACAAATCATTTAAACCTGTTTGCCTCAGTTTATACAACTGTCAAATGGGAAATAACATTTACCTCTCAAGACTTGAGGAAAAAAGATGTTTTTTAATGCCTGTCACACAGAAGGCACTGTTTAGTAATGTATTACTTTCTATTGGTTCAGAATATCTGACTCAATGAAGTTGAAAGACCACTACTCACTAAATCTGGAGTAAAAAGGCCTTAGATTGACTTTAATTCTATTTACTATCTTTGTGACCTTGAACCTCCCATGTTTCAACATCTAAAGTCTGAAATAAGTGGTCTCTTCTGCTTTCAATCTGATATGAGTGTATGGACCTCTTTAGAGCTCAACAAAACAATATTCCCATCTTGTCAAGATCTTTTTAGTCTTAAAATGCAACAAATAGGGCAAATAGACAAACATTAAAAAGGTAGAATTTCAAAAGTCCAAAAACTATACAGGAAGTAACAACCATCATTGTTACTGCTATTGTCCTTTGAGGAAGGAGGAACAAAAAGGGATTTATGACGGTAACAAAGGGAAGTTAAAACAAAGATCCACAGAAAGAAGTCTACAGGAACAGAAACACAAATTTGATACTCTATACAAACCCTAGATATGAAAGTAAAGCTTCTTCAATAAGTATCGACTGTATCAAAGAAAAATTCCAAAGCAAAAAAGCAGCTCAGCAATATGAAAGATGAATCAAGGAATTTTTAAAATACATCTACATGATATTTGAAAGCTTGCAAAATATAATTTCCTCAGATATGCATGCTGGATACTCCCTAGAAGAAATGCAAAAAAAAAAAAAAAAAAAAAAAAAAGATTTAGCCACATGAATAAATAAGCACACAGAAATGTAGAGTACTATAAAACAAAGGATATTAATAGAAATGATAATTGAAGGAATATACATCAGAGAACAATGGGTAATGAAAATAAGATTGAAGGCAAGCCCAAGGTATAACACAGATACAATTACTACATATACAAGACACAATTAATACATATACAAGACTAATAGACTTCGAAAGCAGAGCAAGAAGTTCAAACTTTAGGTTAATTGGGATTTCAAATAGTATGGGGGGGGGGAGAAACTATTTGAAGAACTAAAGAAAATTTCCCAGAATGGATAAGAACACTAAATAGGAAAAAGTCCTTGCAGTTTGGAAATTTTAAATACAAGTCTCTCAGGTATATGATTTTACAATTTAAAAGGATAAAGAGTATCTTTGTATGTGATAAATATCAATTATATCATAGATTTAAGAGGGCAAAGATGAAAATATTAAGTTGGATTCCAAAACTGTATAACCTACAAAATTGCATATTCACTGGCAAAAAAAAAACCAAAATTGTCTCAAAATTTATAAACAAAAATTAGATTCCTTTAAGTTGGAGGATCACATGAAAAAGTTCCTTAAAAAGCTAAGACCTATTCTCAATCATTCAGAGGAAATCTGTGGTCCTATTGAAGTGGGTAGTAAAATGCAGTTTTGTCACTTTTATTTTTTCCTCCTCCTATGATGTCACCCAATATGCTGGGGCCTTTCACTGGTTTTACAAAGAGGATGCCAAGGGAACACACAAGCTAGCCATCAATTATCCCTCCTTTGTCATTTGTAACAAACTTTATTTTTTCCAAGAGCAGAAGTATTTAAGACATGAAAATAGTCATTTGATGTCCCCATTTTCAAATGGAAATAGTATTCCACACTTTCAAAGATAAGGACACAGTATAGAAACCTACTAGGGCAGGAGTGGAGAAACTGTTCAATGTTCTAGTCTCAAGCTTATAATGGGAAGACTGGACAGAATACAATCATGAAACAAATTGAGGGGCAAGGGCAAAGATACTTTCAATGGGAGTGGCTTTTGCAGGTTCTATGAATGAAAAATAGGCAAAGAATAGAGGGGGCTGCATATTGGGACAGATAGGGGAGCTGCTAGAATTGAAATTTCACCTGGAATGCTGGCTAGGAAACATGGAAAAACTTAAGTTGGAATCTGTAATACTCTTTCTAGCACAGGGCCAGAATAAGGAGGAACAAGCTGAATACCGATTTTGAGACTGGTCTACTTTCTGAAACAGTCTTTCCCTGGACTACTGTCTCTTTATTCTGTGCTTTTCACTTGAATGTTCTAAGCCTGGGGCCAAAGTTGTCTCCTGAGGATCAGTAGTGGAGTTTCCATCTGAAGATGTTTTTTATCATTTTATTGACCAACTGCTTGGTTATTTCCATTTCCTACTGGACTCCTCTGACCCGGAGTTTGCCTCTTATCAGGGACCACCTCGGTGTTTAGCCATTCATCTTTAACTCAGAAGTGTTTTCTACCTGTGTCAGGGTTGACCCCTAGATAATAACTGACACATACAAATGATATTAAGGCTTTCAAAGCACTTTACGTATATTTTCATATTTGAACCTCATTACAATCTTTTGAGGTGGCTACAAACACCATTTTACTGACAGGGAAACTGAGGCTGAGAGTTCAAGTCATAGATATGAGGTATGAAGAGACAGTCCATTTTGTTCAACCCATTTCATTTTACAAATGAGGAAACTGAGGTGAAGAGAGGTTAAGTGACTTGGCCAAGGTCACACAGGTAGTAAGCAGCAGAGCCAGGATTCGAATCCAGGTACTCTGACTCCAAATCCAGCATTCTTTCCTCTGTACTATGTCAAGCGGTGGGTACGAAAATCCCAGGTTCCTGGCAGACGTCGGGGAGACTGTGGCCTGTCTCCAAAGCAGAAAGCCACCATTTCAAGAGGGATTTCAGGACAGCCGGCGGGAGGCTCAAGGCTCCTAGGTGAAGCTTCGACCTAAGACTGCGGAGTTCCAGGAAGAGTTGCGGGGCTACGGCCATCAGGGAGGACCACGTGCTGCGGCCCCTAAGAGTCCCCGCAGAGGCAGAGACTGGTGCTTGTTCAGAGGACCCCAAGCCCACCATCCTGAGAAGACCCCAAGCTCGTCTTCTGAGAAGACCCCAAAGCCTGTCAGTCCAGGAGGACTCCAAGCCCGTTGATCCCAGAGAACCACAAGCCTGCAGTTCCTGGAGGACGCAAGCCCATCATTCCGGTAGGACCCCAAGCCCATCACTCCCAGAGGACCCCAAACCCGTAGTTCTGGGAGGACCCCAAAGCCCATCAGTCCCAGAGAACCCTAAAACCCGTAGGTCCGGGAGGACCCCAAGCACGTGTGGCCCAGAACTGCGGGAGACGCAGCCCCCAAGGACTCTGGGCAAATCTGGCCAGAACAGGCTAAGAGAGCCCAGACAAACGGGCCCTGGAGCCAGGACTGCAGCCTAAGGAGGAGCCGGACCATGGAGCCGAACAAGAGCCGCAGCCTTGGAAAAGGCCTGGGGAGGAGCCCAAGCTGGAGCTGGATCTTCGGGGACAGCCGCGGCGGGGTCCGCTCGCCTACCCTCGGTCACCCAGCCTGAGGACGAGGGCCCACAGCCCCGGGAGGGCCTCAGGTGGGTGTGGTGGGGAGGGGGGGGAGAGCCGCCCCGCTGTGTCCGCAGGAGGGGGAAGGGGACGACGTCCTGTGCCCCTCAAACAATGCTGCCAGATATGTGGTAGCTTCTGTGAACCCCGAGAGGAGAACGGGGAGCCCATCCCCACCGCCCGGCCCCTTTCGAGGATAAGAGAGGGAGAGTTGGAGGGGGAAGCCCGGTGGCCACCACCATGATCTCCCTTTCCAAGCAACCCATTCCTGGACTGCTCCTCACACTGCAGAGGGATGGAGCCCAGCACCCGCTGGGGCCACAGCCTGGCCGCCCCTCCACCTGGCCCCCCCCTGCCCGTACTGGGAGCGGGAGGAGGCCACGCCCCTCCCCCTCCCTGGGGCGGGGCGCTCCGGGCCGCTGGTGCCCCAGACTCTTCCAGTCCAGTCGGGCTGTCGCTAGTTCAGTCAGGGCCACTGGCCGGGACTCCAGCTGCGCTTTCTAACCGGGGCGGGGCCCCAGAGGCCGCTCTTGGTCTCCTGGGTTCCTTACACAGGGGAAAGCCAGGCACTTGAGGACAGAGGCTAGAGGAGAGAGCCCCGAGGAGCGCCCACCGGCCCCGGGCAGCTTCACCACTAAGCGAGGAAGAGGTCTCTGGACTGCAGCTGGGCAGGCGCGCTGAGCATGCGCCCGGTGATTTCTGAGCGGTTGCTGAGGGTGATGGTTCCCGGGCACGTGCAGGGACGGTTGCATGAGCAAGGGGGCTACTAAGCATGCGCAGAGCGGTTTTTTCAACTGCACTTGCAGGGTGGTTTTACTGGGCGTGCGCACGGCTGATTCCCGAACCGTTGCTGCGCAAGTAGAAAGTTTACTGGGCATGTGCAAGGAGGTTTCTTCTTGGGAAACCTTCTTGGGTGTGTCAGATGTTTTCGAGGTTTGGGGGACCCGGGGGAATGCCATCCTTTAGGATGAAATTGGCGAGTACAAGGAAACTTTCACTGGGAACACTTCAGGAATGAGGCCCAGAAGCCTCGAGGCTCGAGGCCCAGGGCGTGGCAAGTTCTAATAATAGCTTAATTTAAAAAAGGATGATCTTTGCTTCCGCCCAGGCTGGCTCATTGCTTCCTGATTATGGGCACTTTTCTGAATCGGCCTCAGTGAATGGGAGGAGCCCCAAAGGCCTAGGACTCGAGGAGAAACTGCCACTCGCTCCACCTTGTCTTTATCTGGGACCCGGGCCTCCTCCACTCCTTGTGGGGAACATTGTGGCCGATTTTTTGCGTCTCTGACGCGTCTGATGTAAATTTCCTAGTACTCACCAATTTCATCGCACTTACGGACTTTCCAAGGATATATTGACTGAATTTGAGGATCTTACTGAGGACTTCCCAGAACTTTCCTCCTTTACCCTCTCTGACAGCTGCTGGATCCTAAGCTATAATTGTTTTCTGTGTGGTCTTTTTGCCAATGTCTCTCATGATTGTTGAAATAGCAGGAGATCCAGTGCCTCACTGGGAGACCCTAGTTCACAAACATAATAAAAACATAACAGGAAGGGCCTTAAACGCTGTTATCGATGGGACACTGCAAGCAAAATGCAAGACGAACAATATAGAAGCATTGTTTTAAATCAGTCACTGAATACGCGGGGCATAACGGATATTTATTTGGCAAACTAAACGGAAGAAAAAAGGAAACGTTTTGAAGGGCTTGTGGTGCTCTCAAAAAATGATCACATGTCAGGTAATAAAAATGTACAAAAATAAACGCAAAAAGGTAGTACACGTGGTTATTTTTAGGCCACAATGTAACCTTAGAATGTTAATTTCATTTTGTCAGTACCTAAGTTTTCATTAAGTGCCCCCTACGCGCCAAGCTCTGGGCTCAGTGATAGAATGCTACACAGAAACAAAATCAATCTATTAGAAAGTAAATTTGTCAAAGAAGAAACAAAACAAAAAAGAATTAAAACTGATGCTAAACATTTTTTGTGAGATTATTTTGAATATTTAAAAACTTATAAGATGTAAACAAAATGATTCTTAGGAGAAATTATGCATGTTATTAATAAGAAAGAAAGGAAGAAACGAATTATTTAGAACCCAGAATTGGTAGAAAGGGAACAAAGTCGAAACAAAGGGAAAAGGTAAATAAATGAATAGAAAAACTAAAATAATTTAAATTTTAATCCTTTAGAGCAAAAAATTATTTTTAGGAGAAGTAAAATTACAAACTGTTTGCAATCTTCCCAAAAACAGATACAATAAATTAAAAATATTATTAGGGGCTTAATTACATTCAGCTATATACTAATACATTTTTAAAAAATCAAATCTAATTGGAGGATTATTGGGGGGGGGGGGAAAAAAAGCAAAATCACAATGAATTATTGTATCCAAAAAAAAAATGCCAGCAATAATTTATTCTGCAGAGAGCAAACTTCTCTCTACCAGGACCAAATGTGTTTCCAGATAAGTATTTTCAAATGTCTAAAAGACCTTATTCAGTGATGCCTTTATCACATAGAGGAAAACCAGGGAAGAAATAAAATTAATAATACATGCATGAACACATGTGAACACACACACATACAGGGTCAGGTGGATGCATTGGTGAATTATTTCAAGCTATCAAAAAAATATTTTTTTAAATAAATAGAGAAAAATGGAAGTTACCTCTAATGAGAAAAGGATGGCATTCAAATATAGAAAATCCTACATTCTTCCCAAATAGAAAACTGTAGACTAATTTCCCTAATAAATATAAATAGAAAAATATTTTCTACAATATTGCCAAGACAAGAAGTATTAAGTCAATAAGTCAACACATATTTCTTAAGCACTTGCCATATGCTAAATGTTGAGGTTATTCATATGAGCAAAAAGAAAGTTCCAACCTTCAAAGAACTCATTCTAATGGAGGAAGACAATATGTAAAAGACAGTTGAAAAAAGTTAGGGGAGGCATAGTGAAATCACAAATGGGGATGCTTATTAAGCACTGGGGATACAAGAAAAATAAATTGTTCTGTTGTGTTAGCAATACACATTGGCCATTGAATTTGATTTTGATCTTCAACAAAATTCTAGATGTTATTTGAAAGATGGTTAGATAACATATGGAGGAAGAAGTAGTAATTACAGAGGCAGCATGGATTCATCAAAAAAAGTCATACTAGACTAGTTTTTTTTTTTTTTGACAGAATTACTAAAATGGTAGATCAAGAGAATGCTGAAACTATAGTTTACTTGGCAAAGCATTTGATAAAGTCTTTCAAGCTGTTCTTATGGACAATGGAAACATGTGGGCTAGATTGTAGTACAATTAGATGGCTTCAGAGCCAGCTGAATGGCTTGGCTGACAAAGTAATCTTTGGTAGTTTAATATCAACCTGGAATGCTGCTGTTCCCAGTGTAGTATTCTCTTATTAACCCAGTCTTTTCAATGACTTGGACAAAGTCATAGATGGCATGCTTAATAAATTTGCAGATACAAAAAAGGGAAGGCTATAAAACAATCAAGATAAGCTCAACTGTTGGGCCTGATCAAATAAGATAATATATAATACTATATTCTAGAATCCTAGAATAATCTAGAATAATCTTATTCTAAATATATAATATTCTATATAAAATAAAAGAGATGTCAAACTACATTTGTATTAAAAAACGACAGTAATAATTTCATAATTTCAATACGGAGAAGGTGTAAACAGATCTTTTAAAAAGATCTGGAAGTTTCATTGGATCACAGTTTATGTGATGTGACAGTCAAGAAAGCTAATGAAGTCTTAGATTTTATTAAAGAGGTATAACTTCCAAGAATAAGAAGATGACCTTTCTTCCTGTGGGCCTGGAATCCAGAAGACCTGAGTTCAAATATGGCATCAGATACTTCCTAGATGTGTGATTTTGGGCAAGTAACTTAATTTACATTTGCCTCAGTTTCCTCCATTGTAAAATATGGATAGTAATGGTACCAACTTCCCAGGGTGATGGAGATCAAATGAAATAATATTTTTGAAATGTTTAACATAGTTCCTGGCACATATTATGCATTTTGGCACATAGTGGATGTTCAATAAATGTATATTCTTCTCCTTCTTCTTCTTCTGCTCTGCCCTGGTCAGATCACATCTGGAGTACTGTTTATGATTCTGAGTGCCAAATTATAGTCAGTTTAGGAAGAATATGGATAAGGTGAAAACAGGTGATCAGAATAATGACAGATATCTGAACTCCTAAAATTGTATGACCCACTTTAGCTGAATTAATAGCATTAGGTAATATCTACATATATGGGCAGATGAACCAACCAAAGTTCCCAGTTATTTTAGGGCTCAAGCATTAGCTAATATAGTCATCAAAATCTTTTGCACATCCTAAGCATGTGTGCCAGAGAAATGCTTTGCAATGTTATGATGGGAGTGGTTGTAACGTGTTTATGATGCTATTGGAAAATGATGTGCGGCAGAATGGCATATGGAGTTACTTGCTGAATAACAGAACTGAAACTTAGAAAGCATCTGGCTCAAGCCCCCATTTCCAGATAATAATAATTCCTCATATTTATGTGTAAATATGTATATATATATACATACATATATATATATATATATATATATATATATATATATATATATATATATATATATATATATATATATATATAAACAATGCACATTTCTAAGTATGCTGAAGTCACAGAGTAGAGGAGGATCTGTGTCAGATATGTTTTGAATTATAAACTTTGCTCTGGAAGGGACTATAAAAAAGGTCATCTAATCCAGTGTCCTCATCACACAAGTCAAAGAAGCATCTTAGTTCTAAAGGTTCAGTGGCTTGCCCACGGTCCCACAGTACTAAGTAGCAAAGTCAGGATTTGAATCTGTGTCTTTTGACTTCAGAAGATCTAGGATTTCTTTGCAGTACATAAAGCTTACCCGACATAGCAGATTGCTTTTAGAAGAAACCAATGATAAGTTCCTCCCCCAAAGGCAACCCAAGCAGTCATGTAAAACATAAAAAAATATTTATTTCATTTTATTGGCCCTGAATTATATTCTTTTATTTGCTACATTAAGAGAGTGAGGTGGTGCAGAAAATAACATACCTGGAGTCAGTCAGACCTGAATTCAAATGCAGACCTAAATGCTCACTAGTTGTGTGATGCTGAGGAAGTCATTTAAGCTCTGCTTATCCTAATCCACCGAAGAAGGAAAAGGGGAAATCACTCTTAAGGCAACTAGATGGTGTGGTGGAGAGTGCCAGGGAGACAAATCTTCTTGAGTTTAAATCCAGACTCAGAAAGGATTCTGAAATCGAGCTGTGTGACCCTTTTCAAGTCTATCTTATTTGCCTCAGTAGCCTTATCTGTAAATGAACCAGAGAAGGAAATGGCAAACCACTTAGCAAATCCTTGCTAAGAAAACCCCAAACAGGACCCCAACCAGTCAGACATGACTCAACAACAATACTTATCACCTTAAATATAGGAGATATAGTCCACAGAGCCAAGGTATATTCACATGAGTTGCTCTGATACAAAAACAGGCAGATCTGATGATTGGCTCAAGTAAACACAGATGACACAAATGAGT
The DNA here is from genome assembly GCF_048593235.1 of Sminthopsis crassicaudata. NCBI lineage: Eukaryota > Metazoa > Chordata > Mammalia > Dasyuromorphia > Dasyuridae > Sminthopsis > Sminthopsis crassicaudata. Next base: position 217,772,091 of record NC_133622.1, on the reverse strand, counting down.
CTTTTTCTGAATATCTATATACTCTGATTGACCTTTCATTCCATTTAGTGGAGCCCCTTCCTCTTCTGCTGATATTCCGTCAAATGCTCTACAGTTTCAATGTTGTTAAGACAAAAGCAATATATTTTTCTAGTCACAGATGGATCCACAGATGGATGGAAAACTCCACTGAATAGTGTGTTGGCAATGTGACATCCAACATCTGAATGACATCCAACGAAGAGCATACGGGACAAACCTGTAGCCTGCAGTGTGGTTATACTTAGCTCAATCCACTGGGTGACACATTTGTTTCCTGCCAGGACCAAGGGAGCAGAGACCAACAGTTCCATGAATGGAAAACGTCACCAAATGAGCAGCATCGCTAGGGTGACCAAAAACCAAAGTGGAGCTTCCTTTGTGGTAGTTGGCCACGTAAATCAGTGATGGGGGAAAAAAGCCCTGACACAGCCTCAGCCTGATTTTACAAATGGTACAAATGTAACACAGGCAAAATGTCCATCTCAGAAATCAAAGGGGTAGCAGAAATAGCATCTTGCCGACCCAATAATCTTGTATCCAAACCAGAATATCAGATCTCCACAGAAAATGAATAGGAGGTACAGAAAGGCAAAAGTTACATATCCCATATTTTTGCTATAAATTAGAAAACAATCCACCAAAGATCTCCTCAGAGATTTCATAATTGCAGAGGGATTATCTTGCATTTTCCAAGGCTTTAATAGTACAGTGCAATTTGGAAGAAGAAAATCTGGATTCAAATTCTGGGTCTGTTGCTTAATACCCTCATGTCCTTAAGTAAATATCTTCCTCTCTCTGGATCTTATTCTTCTCACTTGTAAAATGAGATAGTTGGAATATCCTTAATGGAAAAGGCATAAGCCTCCTAAGCCAGAGACTGTGGAATCAGAGTAAATAATCTTCAAGCAGCTCAGGGAAACAGTGGATAAAAGCACTGCACTTGGAATTAGGAAGAACCTGGATTTGAATCCTTCTTTACAAATTTACTAGTTATGTAACTATGAGTAAATCATTTACCCTCTCACAGTCTCAGTTTACTTAAATGTAAAAATAGGGCATTGAATTTGGTAGCTTCTAAGGACCCTTCTGGCTCAAAATCATTGATCTTTTGACCCAATTCTTAAATAACCATTACAATTCCTTCCAATAAATCATTTGATCCTATGTATTTTGCAACTCCAAATTGGGTTCCAAAGAGAAGCCAAAACTCAATGAAATAAACAAGATTTGCAGTCAATGTAGTTTAATTTTTCTTTAGTAAATCAGTTGCTGACTAGAAACACTTCTTAGTATGGAGCAAGCATTATCTATATCACTTACTATAATAGTAGCGCCAAGGTCCAGATTCTTTATTTTCCCAAGTCACAGTGAAGGTATCCTTTAAGCTGCTTTAGCCTTGGGGACCACAGGCATGATTCTTTTTCCAATAAATATGATATTCAAAATTGTTCTTTCTCTAGAAGGCCAGGTATCCAAGACTTAGGACCTCTCAAACTTAGGTTCTATCCCCAAGCCTGGAAATCTCCCTTTTCTGGCCAGAAAGCTAGGTTCAGTAAACATACTGTGCAGACAGTCAAAATTTCCCTTTCTCTGAATAGAAGGTTGTATTCAGGATCATTGTCCATGAACTTGCATTTTGGAAACAACATTCTTCCTCCATGTGCTTCTACAGAAAATCTATCAGTCACCCAGCTGCTGACATCTCTTAGACTGACAAAATTCACATTTCACTCTCTGTCATTTCATTCTCATTTCAGACATCATGCTACCTTTGCCATGTGCTTCTGCCACAAGTCACCATCAATTTCTCCTTGAGATAAGAAAATAAGAAATTCCTTCCTTGTCCCAAGTGGAAAAATGGAATAATTGAACAAGAGAGGCCCCAAAAGAGGTGGAAGTGATACTTTGTAGAGGAATAACTTTGACAAGTTTGGCATTTTGAGGGCCTTCACTTACAGCAAGAGGGGAATGATTAATTTTACTTTTAACAAAACACCAATACAAAAGAGGTATGCTAAAAATCAATCTGAGGGAACCCCTTGACCAATCCCCTTCACCTTATACAAAAAGATGACCATTTAATCCTCACAATAATCACAGGGTGAAGGGAGGAAGTGAGGATAATATAAGTGTCATGATGCCCATTTTACAGATGAGCTGAAAGTAAGGTCCAGAGATCAGGAAGCACAATGAACAAGGTCATCCAAGCTAATAAGCAGCAGAGCCAAGACTTCTGATTCTCAGGCCTTCTGATTCTTTTTCCCTCTTTCTCTCTCTTACATCGCTATGACAAGATTTATCCAATATATTATTTATATAAACAACATAGTATGGATACAATTGTTGATTGAACCATTAATTTATCTTAAAACAAATTTATTTCAAATAAAAATTCCCCCCAGAAGACAATTGACCATTTTTTTCTTATTATTATATTTCTGATGCTCGGTCATTCCCACATTCCCTAAATGTTTCCTTCTAGTTGTAGACTAATAGAATCTCATCATTAGAAGGGAGCTAAAGAGGAGGGGAAAGGAACCTGTATGTGCCAAAATGTTTGTGGCAGCTCTTTTTGTAGTGGCTAGAAACTGGAAGATGAATAGATGTCCATCAATTGGAGAATGGTTGGGTAAATTATGGTATATGAAGGTTATGGAATATTATTGCTCTGTAAGAAATAACCAGCGGGAGGAATACAGAGAGGCCTAAAGAGACTTACATCAACTGATGCTGAGTGAAATGAGCAGAACCAGAAGATCGCTGTACACTTCAATGTTGTATGAAGTGGTATTCTGATGGAAGTGGAGATCTTCAACATAAAGAAGATCCAACTCACTTCCAGTTGATCAATGATGGACAGAGGTAGCTACACCCAGAGAAGGAACACTGGGAGGTGAATGTAAATTGTTAGCACTACTGTCTATCTACCCAGGTTACTTATACCTTCGGAAGCTAATACTTAATGTGCAACAAGAAAATGGTATTTACACACGTATATTGTATCTAGGTTATACTGTAACACATGTAACATGTATGGGATTGCCTGTCATCAAAGGGAGGGAGTAGAGGGAGGGAGGGGATAATTTGGAAAAATGAATACAAGGGATAATGTTATAAAAAAATTACTCATGTATATATACTGTCAAAAATTATAAATAAAATTAAAAAAAAAGAAGGGAGCTAAAAAGAATCCATTTCAACCCATATAAGAAACATGAATCTCTTTATGATATATTTTATAATTTCTCAAAACAAATTGTCATCCATCTTCCACTTACAACTTTTGTCTATTTAACTGCTCACTGCTTTCAGCTATGGCAAGGTTAATGACATAATAATGGAGCTCATCTATCCAGAGCTCATCTATCCAGAACCACAGGTGTTGTTGGTTGTTTTCAGGATCAGATGCGATAATAATTATAAAATACTTTACATAATGCCTGTCACATAGTAAGAGCTATATAAATATTAACTATTATTATTAAATTTAATGCAATGCACATTTATTAAGTATCTGCTAAGTGTAAAATCTCTGTGCTGAGTGCTAAGGCATAGAGACATAAATGTGACAGTCTCTACCTTTGGGGGAAGGGACTAGCGCATTTGAAGTTTACTTCAAAATTCCAGTGGAGCAGCTAAGTCCTTTGCAGGACTAAGCTCACTAGGAGGTACTCTCTCCTTCCCCTCCTTTACTTTAATGATGATTTCTCCTTACTATATATCTATATCTATCTATATCTATATCTATATAGTTAGTCTGCTACGTTCCTCTATGGATTTAACCTGCCAGTCAGTGACATATTCAGGCTTCTTGACATATTCCTTTAATGGATCCCTCCAAACTCTTTTTCTTGGTAATCCTATTGCTCTTCTGTTTCATATTTACCACTCCTGGTCCCTATTTTATGTCTTCATTTTGTCTTTTACCTCTTCCCCTAAATAAATGCCCCTTTTGAAAGGAAAACAAATTTCCAATAGAACTGTCATTTTATTGATATGGGTAGAGTAGATAGAGTACTGCATCTGAAATCAGGCTGATCTCAGTTCAAGTACTGCCACATTCATATTCCCTTAATATCCTGGGTATGTCACTTAATTGGTCTCTTTCATTTTTTTCACCTATATAGTATCTATCTTGGAGGTTGTTATAAGGATGAAATGTGAAAACATCTGTAAGGTATTTTACAAATCTTAAAATGCCATATAAATGCCACTATTATTATCTATTGCTCATTCAGCATGTGCATTCTAAAGTATAAGGAAAAATGATTTTTGTAAATTCTCTGCTCCAAATTTGATTCTACAAAATTCAAATCATTTAAGACCTTCATAATTAAGTGTCACTCTATCTTTCAGTCTTCTCTCGAATTATTTCCCACCATGTACCGTTCTTTGAAAAATATTTTATTTGAAATTTTTTGAATTTATATTTTCTAAATTCCCATCTCTCTACACCACCCAGAAAACTCTTCCCTTTCCCTCCTCTCTCCTCCCCTCCCCTCCTCTCATATAAAATAATATTTTTTAAAATGAGGAACAGGAAAAAAAAATCAGCAAAACTGATCAATACATTGAAAAAAATCTGAAAATATATACAATATTCCACACTTGTGGGTCTTTACTTCTGCAAGAAAATTCCCTAAATATTCCTCATAACTAGCCAAACTGCTATTCTTACCATCCCCAATAGACATCCTGTGCTTCCGCAAACAAACAAAAACAAAAACAAAAACAAAAACAAAAACAAAAACAAAAAAAACAAAAACAAAAACTACTCTTGCTTCTACAACATTCCATCCATTTAAACTTGTCTTCCCTTACCAAACCAAACAGCTTATCCCCACTTGTGATCTTCTCTCTCCCTCTCCATTAAGTTTCTCACAAAATCCCAACATATCAGAGCAATAATTCCGAAGCCACACAGATCCCTCTCCACCAGAATATGAGTCCATTCTACAGCACTGACAATATTTGGTCTGTGAATACCTTTCTCATGAAGATCACCAATGAGGAGGAATTTAACACTCATTCTACTCTAAGGAAGTTTATTAGACTTCCTTCCTTCCTAGAATTATTGCTTATCATGCCCATTGAGGGGCATTTCCTTCCTTGTAAAGGTCCTGTCATCTCTAAGTTATAATCCTTCTCTGGGAGATTTCTTTCCTGTAAAATCTTTTCCTCTGTGAGCAGGTTTCTTGGGAAGCTTCTGGAGCCTCCAGCCAGAGCGAAGGTAGAATCTTGAAGTTTCTTCTTCCTGAATCCTGGCTCTGAATCTCCTCGAGCTTCCCTGAAGTTCTCCTGGGAAGTCTTGTTCTTCTCCAAGCCTAAACTCTTCTTCCAGACCACCGTCTAAACTCAATCTCCCAGTCAGACTGCTCCTTACCCGACTGCCCTCCTCTTTTATCCTAGCAGAGATTGGGCTAGTGAGAACTCAACAGGGCTTGTGAGAAACACTTCAACCAATGAACTTGCTTCCTCTAAAGGTGCAAACTCCTTTAAACATGTAAACTCTCCCTCAGAATTCCAAAGGTGTAAACTCCCTTTTAAGGCCAGAACCAAAGGTCTGAATTCTGAGCTAGAGAATTGCTAAACAACCTGAGTTATCACCTTGTAATCCTAACACTTCCTCGTACTTTTTAATTATTGTCCAGCCATTTTTCAGTCATATCCAACTCTTCATCACCTCATTTAGGATTTTCTTAGCAAATTTCCTTCTAGCACTTAGTCATCTTCAAATATTTCATGAGTTTTGATCCAAGATACAACAGGTATAGTCTTTTCTGTGTTTGTGAACAAATAGAAATTTTCCTAATCAATCAATAAACATTTATTAGGCACCTACTATCTGCCATCACTGTGCTAAATATTGGGGATATTGGGGATAGAAAGAGGCAAAAGACAGTGCCTGCCCTCAAGGAGCTTACAGTCTAACGGAGAAGAGAACCTGCAAACAAATATATACAAACAAGCTATTAAAAGAATTAATAAGAGAAACTTTAAAAAGGAAGGTATTAGAATTATGAGGGGTTTGGGAAGACTTCCTGTGACAGATTGGTCTTTAATTGTGATTTAAAGGAAGCCAGTAAGGTCAGTACTCAGAGCAGAGAAGGGAGAGCATTTCAGGCCAGAGCTGAGAGATGGAGTGTCTTGTTGGTGACACAGCCAGGAGGCCAGTGTCACTGGGTCAGAGTATGGGAATAAGGCCTAAGAAGACTGGGAAAGTTGGAGGAACGAGGTGATGAAGGGTTTTGGATACTAAACTGAGGATTTTATGTTTGATCCTAGAGTCAATAGGGAGCCACTGGAGTGACTGAGCAGGGAGTGACACAATCAGATCTGTGCCTTATGGGTGCGCTTTATGACTTTAGTGGCTAAATGAAGGCTGAACTGGAGTAGGGAGAGACCTCCAGCAAGTATTGTAATAGTCCAGGTGTGAGAGGAGGAGGGTCTGCATCAGAGGAATGATTGTAGAAGGAGAGAAAAGGGGCATTGAGGGGAGACTTCCCAAAGTTAAATTTGATGGGTCTTGGCAACAGTTTAGCAATGAGGGTGAGAGAGAGAAGTCACCTGAGTTGTGAGCCTGAGACTGGAAGGATGGGGTTATCCTCTGTTGTAATAGGGAAGATGGAAATGGAGAAGGATTTAGGGGGAAAGGCAAGGAGGTTGGAACACAGTGAGCTTTACATGTCTTCTGGACATCTAGATAGAGATGTCCAAAAGGCAATCGGAGATAAGAGATTAGAGGTTGGCGGAGGGATAGTAATTAAATCCGTGGGAGCTGATGAGATCACCAAAAAAAAAATAGTCTAGAAGAGTATGCCCAGGACAGAGCCCTTTGGGACAGCTGGTGCCTTTGGCCAGGTGCCACTCTCCCCTCCGGTCCCCACAGCAGGCCATGGAGAACCAGGTCAGCTTGGACCAAGTGATTTGCCTTATTTTTAGCTCTATAGACCCACATCTTCATTTCTCCAATCAGGGATGCGTGGGACCAGGAGGATGAGGAGGCAGTGGTCACGTGTCTGGCATCTCTTTTGCATGGTTAAGTCCCCGGGAGTTTACATGTGATTCAGCAAATCCTGTGGTTAGTAGATAGTGTGAGTCTTTGTTTATATGCCCAGAAATCTTGAATCTGGCTAACACAGACTCTAATTTATGTACCTTCTCAGTCTTCTACGAGCTAAATATGGCCTGTTCCTTTGAATTAACATGGTCTTGTCTTGAGCCCCCTTGCCGTTGGAGTCAGCCTCATTACTACAACTTATCAAAATAGGATTTGTTATTTTGGCTACCATATCATACTGTTGGCTTATATTGAGTTTGCAGCCCACTGGGTTTTCTTTCAGATGAATCTAGCTATACCTCTAATACTCAGGTAATTGATTAAAAAAAAACCAACTCATATTTAGAAGTTTCTTTCCATTAAATTTCAACTTTTAAGATTTGACTACTGATTTTATCCCATCAAGACCTGTTTGGTAATCAGTTTTGTCATACAGCTTTTTGCCTATTTCTCCCAGCTTGGTAGCATTTGACAATCCCATAGGATACTACTTGTACCCAAGCCATCAATAAAAATATGGAGGAATATAGTGCAAATGAGAGATCCCTAAAGCACTCCACTGTAGATTTCCCTCCACATTAACACTGGGCCATCAATATTTGGGTCCAGATATGTGGCCAATTCTGAATCCTCCTAATTATATGTAATATCTTTTATGCTATTTATCTTTATTGTTGCTAAGGATTGCAGGAGAGATTTTGTCAAATGTTTTTTTTTTCTGAGTTGTTTGTAGACTGCTTATAAGAGTTTACCTGGAGCTACCATCTGATAACTCTGTCAAAAGGAGATTATAGGTTAGAAATTTAGGGTTGAAAGGGACCTTTTAGGCCATCTAGTTTAACCCACTCATTTTATAGATGAGGAAACTGAGTCTCAGAAAGGTTAAATAGCTTGCTCTTGCACCATCCAGAACTGGGAATCAACCCTGCGCTGGGATTGGAACTAAAATTCCAAATTCAGAGCTCCTCCTTCTTTCCTATTCTACCATCATTGATACTATCTTGCTTCCATCTCTTCTCCCATCCTTTCATGTCTTAAATCTTTCTTCCTTTCTTATTGTCTTTACCTCCTTTGCAGTTTCCTACTTTCCTATTCAAGATGTATTTTCATATATAGCCGTGGGCTAGACATTTCACTTAAGTGCCAAGTGAATAGTTAAAGAAGATAAATACTTTCTGAGTACCAAAAAAACTCACAAATGCTTATCAGTTTTTTATATTTATGAAGCTGAAAATGATGCCTATTATTTTGGTCCGTGATAATAGGATCCAAAAAGAAACTGGATAGGGAAGAACATAGGCTATGACTAGTAAAATGAAATTCAAAAGGGATGCATCCAAAGTCTTCCTTTGGATTCATTGTATCAAGTGGCCAAATACAATATAGGAAAGTATAAATAAACAATAATTCAAGTGAAAAAGACTTGGGAATTTTAATGTGACGCAATGAATTCACAATGTGACCTAATAAGAGAACCAAGGAGATTTTCAGCTGCGTTGATAGAGGAAATGTGTCCAAAACGAGGGGAATGATGAAATCACAGAGACTGCTCCATTCAGTCTTTTGTTTAAGTCCAGATAGAAGGATGACATGACCTGTTTTTGATACAGCTTAAGTTCCATGTTTTCTGCAAAGTCTCTGTTTTCAAATATTTCTCTTGGAAATGATCTTTTCTTTCTCCAATTTCACAGAACTTTCTCATGGATATTTATTATGAATGCTTAGCCTGGAGAAAAAAAAAGTCTTGGATGAGACATGATGAGTATCTTAAAGTGTATAAAGATTCAATTCAATAAACATTTATAATGTTCCTACATATGCAAGGAACTAAGATAGGTCATGAGAGATACAAAGACAAAAAGAAATTATCCTTCCTCTCAAAAAGCTTACATTATACTGCGTGTGTATGTGAGAGAGAGACAGAGAGACAGACAAAGAGGGATTGAGAATGTATAGAGGAGAAGGGGATGACTCAGTTACAAAGATAAGTAAATACCAGATGATTTGAGCAGGAAAAATCACTAATAAATAAAATTGTCCTTTAAAAGAAGAATTAGTTTTGTTCTTCTTGGTTAAAGAGGGAAGAACTTAGTGCAATAGATGGATGTTTTGGAAAGGAGATTTCTGTTTAATATAAAAAAAAAAACTTCTTAATGAAGTGGACTTCACCTCTCTCTCCCCAAGGTGATGACTTCTCACTCACCATGGTTTCCTCATCAGAAAGTCCTTGACCTTTTGATCCGGAGAGATTTCTGTTCAGCTTCCTTATATCTCTTGTGATTCTGCAAGTCTTTGATTTGATTTTTGTATTGCAGGTTTTTGTACCTAAGTCCTCTCTTTTGTTTGATTGTATGTCCTTTAGAACAGAATAATGTTTTATTCATCCATACATTCTCAACAATGCCTTGTACATTGCCTCGTCTCACCATACATAGGTGCTTAACTCCATAAATGTTTATTGAAACATTGATGTCTTTGCTTTTAAGGAAAAGCAACATTTTAAAAATCTCTACAAAAAGCACCAAGTCAGCACCATATAACACTCAGAATCTTTAAAAAAAAGCAACTTGGACTTTGGCCAAAACAGTCAGTTCCTCTGGCTTCACCAAGCACAAAGGTCAAGGACTTTGGGTCACAAATTTATTGCAAACCACTTGATCCGTCTTTTATTGTGACATAACTTCTATTTCCTAAGTATCTGTACTTAATTCGATATTAAAAAAAAACAACAACAACCTTAAATTAAAATTCAATGAAGCTTTGGTGCATATCTGAACTAATTTCCATGCTTCGGTTACTTTGTCTTAACGGTGACTTAGGAGTGTTTATGTTCTCACTATTTAAGGTAATTCAAAGTTCCCTAGATCCAGTGGGATCTCACAGTCCAAAATATCATTACGGCTACAAATTTACTCTGCCCCAAAGTAGCATCACCAAATGGCCCAGGTTGCCCCCCCCTACTAAAGATGCAAGGATTCAGCACCACTGCTTTCTGGATATTTTAACCTCTCAGGAGAGAGTACAGCTGAGTAAGAGCCAAAATAGCTCCATGATTCCAGAAATGACAGACAAGAAAGCAAATAGAAATAGCATCAATGAGCCACACAGCTCAAACAATCCCAGAGAGAATTCAGCTCTCTTCACAATGTCAGGCTCCAGAATCTCTGCATTCAGTTGTGGCACTCTTGGCAAAACCCACTATAAATTCAAATTATTTCCCCCAGCTCGTGAATGATTTTCTCTGGTTGACTATATCGTGATGTCCCTCAAAAAAACTGTCTCAAGTATTCACATTTTACATTTATTTGTGGATATTCTGGGATTTGGATACTCACTGGCTAGAATTTAGTTGGTTTTGCAAAATACATGTGTTCATTTATATCAGGTTGGCATCCAGCAAAAGCCATACCTAATTTAACCTAAGAAAAAAAGCAATATGGGAAAATCTTGAAGTGAATGGATACCACAGAAAAAGTCTTAGGATCAGAGAATAATTTACATGTTTATAAAATAGTAGAACTTTATAGCTGGCAGGAGCACATGGATTTTCTCCTTGTACAAATGAGGAAACCAAGCCGACTAGAGAATAAGGGATTTGCCCCAGCTGGTGAGTGGTGGAGCTGAAACTGGAGTCCCCAGTCTCCCATCTGAGTCTCAAGCTCATGATCTTTAGCAATCTCCTTGTGTCAGTCAAAAGGTGAACTTGATAGGAGAGCCGTCATGGAATAGCTTATTGTTACATCCTTCCCACTACTGTCAGACTGGGATTGTCCCAGAGCATAATCCATCTCCCTGCAGTGATCCCAAGGGTAACCCACTCTTTGTGCCTTTTAGAGGGATGGCTGCTCCCTGAGAAACGAGGGCTAGGGACCTGCCTTGTGGGGGTCACCTTGCTGCTTTTAGTGCCCAGCTAGCTTCTGGGGGAAGGAGTCCAGACCTGGGACCTAAGTGTTGTAGGGGATGACCAGTGTGTGGAAATCCCAATGGCTAATGAAGCCTGGAATCTCCATTTGGCGGGGGTGGGCGGGGTGGGGGGAAAGACTTGGACTTGGTCACAGTATCTTAGAGACCCAGATTGGGCTGACTCCAGGCTGCCTCTTTGTCAGTTTGAGGCTTCATGTTCGGTAAGTGACATTTCAGGCTTTCAGAAGAGTCTCCCTTCCTACCCTACTGCTCTGCAGAGGGGAATCAGGAAATGAGTCCTAGGAGAGAGACACCATGTCGAATTTAACAGCAGCTTAGAATACTGGAGCTGGAAAAGACCTCAAATCCCTTCATTCTACAGAAAAGGAAACTGAGGCTCAGAAAGGTGAAGTGTCAGAGATCACATGGCCAAAAAGTGATGGAGACAGACTCAGATTCCAGGTCTCCTGACTTCCAGTGTAGGACTCTGCATGGAAGCTTGAAAGACAAGGGATTTAAAGTGGTTCTTCAAACATTCTGAAGAGCGTATGCTTGTTCCCATGGAGAAGAAGATAGGCGGCAGTTGGCACAAGCTACAGCAAGAGGGGTTCAGGGTGGCTGGAAGGAAGGCACTGCAGAGAACGAGCCTAGAGCACACTGCAGTGGGTCAGCAGAGAGCTGCAAAGGCTGTTCCCGAGGGGACTTGAAAAATAGGCCTGGTCTATGTGGGCTGCTGAGGTCCCTGCAGATGCTCCAGATCACCTCTCAAGGTCTTTCTCTGACCCAAAGCTCATGCTTCCATCCACAACCCTACGGGGAACCTCTGGGGAGCACAGTCTACTCCTAGATGCCCAGGTCAATCCCTGTTCGTCCTTTCTTACAGACCGGGAGCTCCCTGAAGGCAGAGCCCCATGTGGGGCTTTCCCTATGGCCAGCGCCCGGCACATAGTAGGAGGAGAACGGGTGCTTGCTGGCTGGCTGCTCCCCTGCAGTTACGGAGTTCTTATTCCTAATTGTCTCTGCAAACCCAGATCCCCACTCAGGCTTCTGCTGCTGCCCTCTGACCAGGGGCCCTGCCATGGCACTTCTAGGCTTGCAAAGCTCTTGGCACAAGCAGTCTCATTTGAACCTCCCTAACAATCCTGGGTTATTATCACCATTTTGCAGATAAGGAAACTGAGGTACAAAGAGCTACTGTCTTCACCGGGACTTGAATTCGGTTCTTCCTGACTCCAAAACGGTGGGTCTATGAGTTTAGCTAGAGTCCTGGAAGTTTTTATATCCTTGAAGAAAACCTAGGTCGAAAGACAGCCTCAGTCATTTAAGAGCTGTAGGATTGTGGCAGCTAGATGGCACAGTGGATAGAGCCCTGCCCCTGGAGTGAGGAGGATCTGAATTCAAATCCAGTCTCAGACACCTGACTACTGTGTGACTCTGAACAAGTCACTTAACTCCAAAAATCATATCTTGCCACAAAAGAAAAGAAAAGAAAAACAGTTGGATGATCCTAAGTAAGCTCTTTGCATTGGGTTTCTCAACTATAAAATAAGGATAATACCATCTATCTCACAGGGTTGATGTGAGAATCAAATGAGACTATCCGTAAAGTCCTTAGCACAGTGCCTCATATAGGAGATACTTAATAATTGTTCATGTGTTTCCATCCCTTCTTCTTTCCTTCTTTTCTCCCATCATCCTCCATCCCACCCTTCTTTCTTTCCTCTCTTCTTCCTTCCTTCCTTCCTTTCTTTTTATCTTTCCATCCATTGCTAACCCTGATCTTATTTTTAAATAATATTTTATTTTTTCCGATTACATTCAACGATATTTTTCAACTATCATTTTTATAAGATTGCGAGTTCCAAATTTTTCTCCTCTTCCCTCCCAAAATGGCAGCAATCTGATAGGGGTCATACCTGTGCAATCATGTAAAACATTTCCACATTGGTCATATGAAAAAAAAAAGAAACAGAACAAAAGGGGAAACACACACAAAGAAAGTAAAAAGAGCACGTTTCAGGTTCCATAGTTCTTTCTCTTGATTTGATGGCATTCTCCATCATGCATCCCTTGGAATTGTCTGGGATCATTGTATTGCAGAGAAAAGCTAAGTCACTTATAACTGATCATCACACAATATAACCCTGTCTGTCACTTTTGAGGAAACTGAGGCTTTAATTAATCAATCCATAAATAAACCAGCAAGGATTTATTTAGTACATACTTAGTACTAGGCATTCTGCTAGGTCCCAGACAAAAGTGAAACTAGTCCCTATACTCAAAAGGCATATATATATATATGTGTGTGTGTGTGTGTATGTATGTAGAGAGAGATACATATATATTGATATATATGTATATACATATATGCAGATGTGTATAAGCAATATGTATGTATATAATATGGGTATATGTATATGTATAAGCACATGCATGTGTATGAATGCATTTGACAAAAGCATGTAAATATCTGTATATATATATGCATATAAAAATGGTGCAATGAATACACATAGATATAGACACACATGTATGGATATATACGTAGTTATATAAATACACACAGTGCATACACATTTATACTAGATACACACATTCATACATGTGTATTTACAAATATACATGATCCATATATGTTCTTATATAGACAAAAAAAGAATGGATGTATTTGGCAATGCAATTATACATATGTGCATGTACCCACAAAGTAGATACAATTTTAGTGACTAGAGTGTGGGGTGGGGAGCCCCTGGCAGCTGAGGGGGAATCAGGAAAAGTCTCCAGTGCTTCTGCTATGCCTTGACAGAACCTAGGATTCTCAGTCAGAATGAGTAGTTGGTCCAAGATCCAAGACAGTTATTACCCCCATTTTACAGATGAATGAACTGAAGCAGAGAGAAAGGACATGGCTTGTCCAAGGTCACTGAGCTAAAGACCTCAGATTTTCTGACTTCAAATCTACTTTTCTCCAGTCGGTCTATGTCCTTGTTGTTCATTCAGTCCAGTCTTGTCTGGCTCTTTGTGGTCCCATTCAAGTTTTTATTAGAAGAGATTCTAGAATGGTCTGCTATTTCCTTCGTCAGCTCATTTTACAGATGAGGAAACTGAGGCAAACAGGGTTAAGTGACTTGCCCAGGGTCACACGGCTAGGAAGGATCTGAGCTTGAGAAGATGAATCTTCCTGACTCCAGCGCCTTCTCCACTGCATCATCCAGCTGCCTTTGGCCTAGTGCTATGTCAGGAAGTCAGGAAGAGCCACGTGTTGTGCTAGAGCAGGGGAAGGATTAAATACGACCATAAACACTTTGGACAATATAAAAGTTGTATTATTAACACAGAACTCTCTTGTAAGCCTTGTTGAGCCCAACCAAGCACCTGAGGAAAGCATCCCTGCTCAAGGGTAGCTCAGGACAAAGGCATCATCATTCTTGGAAAAACAATTCTAAGGAGGTATGACAGTGGTGGTGAGTCAACAGCATCATACACACAAAGGACTTGCGTTACTTGTAGTGTTCTCGCTCTGAGGGCTCACACCTGAATTTCCTTGGAAACCTGCTACAGCGTGTGAGGAAAAGCAGGATTATATACCCGAGTTGGAGAAATTGTCACAGCTGACCTATATATTTAAGAGTTGGAAGAGATTACCTCATGGATCCTTATGTCAACCAGTGACAGCCCCATTTTGCAGAATAGGCAACTGAAGTTCAGAGTAATTCGGTAATTTTCCCTTGGTCATACCACCAGTGTGATCAAGAAAATAAAAAGTAAAAGTAAATAATAAAAGTAAAGGTACTTATAAAGTAAAAATAAAAGGTACCTTTTGTACTTAGGTCTCTCCTGTCTGCTGTGCTCTCTTCACTACACCTAATTGCTTCTCTGTAAGTTCGGGATGTGCCAAACCAATGCCCTACCACCTGAACTTTACCATTTTGGGGAAAAAATCCATATATAACCAGGTATGCTTTAAACTCCAATAGAAACAATAGCAACCAAATCGACACATGATTTTTGAGCACTTACTATCTGCAAGAATATAAGTCCTATTTAGGGGTGGAGAAGGGTGGAGATGGGCAAGACTTGGTCCCTGTCTTCAAGGAGCTTATAATGCAATACAGTAAAGTTAATGAGACTGGTTTGTCAACCAGTGATTTGACAAAAAAAAAAAAAAGGGGAGTTCATTTGTCAGAACTTGGGACGTGGGTTGGGATCATAAAGAGAGACTCCACAGAGGTTGGAAAGGAGGATATAATGAGCAAGGAAGAGCAACATAAAAATGACAGGAGAAATATCCAAGGAGCAAGAGGAACAGTGTGGCCAGAGTGAGAGGTTAGAAACTCACTGTTTGGAACACTGGGAAATGAGTGTAAATAAACTGTTTGCATTTTTGTTTTTCTTCCCTGATTATTTTTACCTTCTGAATCCAATTCTTCCTGCGCAACAAGAAATTCGGTTCTGCACACATACATTGTATCTAGGATATGCTATAAGATATTTAACATGTATGGGACTGCCTGCCATCTAGGGGAGGGGGTGGAGGGAAGGAGGAAAAATTCAGAACAGAAGGGAGTGCAAGGGATAATGTCGTAAAAAATTACCCATGTATATGTAATGTCAAAAAAAGTTATAATTATAAAATTAATTTAAAAAGAAAAAAAAAAGAAACTGACTGTTTAAAAATGAGCCCCCTAATCTTCTCCATTTCCAAACTTATCAGTGTGGAGGCCGCTACCATCCTCCCTATCACCCAGGCTCCCAATGCGAATATTGTCATCTCATTATCTCTCAACATTGTCATCTCATTATCCCAAATCTGGTACCAAGGTCTGTTGGTTTTACTTTTTGTCCCATCTCTCATGGTCCTTATCACCTCACCTGGGCTGCTTGGTCTGTCTACCACTAATCTCTCCCTCCTCCAGCTGCTCCTCCATTCAGTCATAAAAGTGATTTTCCCCGAGTGCAAATCTCGCCCATCCCCACTCAAAGTCTTCTAATGTACAAACTCTAGAAATTCCAGGATCAAACAAAAAATACTCTGAATAGTATCCAAAATCTCTAATTACACAGCTCCCATCTGCTCTTCAGCCAGGGGCACTGGGATCCTTGCTGGAAATGGGGTCTTTTCTCTGGTTTGTCCCCCATGCCTTGGATGCTTTCCCCCATCTCTGCCTCAGAACTTCCCTGGATTTCTCAAGTTCCAGCTAAAATCTCATGTACAAGAAACCTTTCCTAATGCCTCTTAATGCTAGTGTCCTCCCTCTGTTGATTATTTCCTATTTATCCTGGAAATATCTTGTTCATGCATTATTATTTGCATGTTGTCTTTGTTATTAGATGGTAAGCTCCCTGAGGACAGGGAATTTCTTTCACCTTTCTTGATATGCCCAGTACTTAGCACAGTTCCCTGCACTGAGTAGGTCATTAATAAATGTTTATTGACTGACTTATAGGAGCTAAATTTAGGAAGGGAGAGCAAGACCAGTTTATAAAGGATCTTCAGGGCCAAGCTAAGGAGACTAGACTTTATATGATAAGCAATTGGGAAATGTTGAAGATATTTGAGCAGAATATAACATGAAAATGATGTTTTAGAAACATTAATCTGGTGGCCATTTGAAGTATGAATTTAAAGATGGGAAGGGGGGTCTAGTTATTATAGTGCCCAAGCATAAAGTGGTGAGGATTTGGAGCAAATTAAAGAGACCCAGAGCAAAGACAAAGATAGAACCGATAGCAGAGATAGCCCAGTTTTTTACTCCAATGAACTTATTTTCTGGTTGTCTCCCCTATTCGAAAGGGAAGAGTCAAGAATGACTGTGAGATTTCAAAGCTTCTCAAGAATCCTGAGGAGGGACGTCAGAGAGAAGAACAGGCATGGGGCCTACAAGCATTTGTTTAAAAATAAATACATGAAAATTAAAAAATAAAAAAGTTTCTTAATAGTGTTTTCAATATTTCCATACAAGAGTTTGCATTCTTTTTTTGCCACTGACACAAACAGCATTTAGGAAAACTGAACCGACCTGATTTTCAGCGATAATAAGCCTGGGGTTTTTTTGCCCTTTGCTTTGTTGTTGGAACAGAGTAGACTGACCGCCCTTGTTAGCTTACTAAATCTAGCAAGGGAAGATGCAGTTCCCTGGAGAATGCTCAGTCCTCAGGACAGAGCAGTAAAAAGCTCTACTTCTCTCTCTTTTTCCTCCTGCCAACCTTTCTTTGAAGTATTCATTTTAATGTGGCTTTTATGGCATCCAAGACGGCTCCAATGGTCCTTCTGAAGGATGCATTAGGAGGTGCAGTGCCCAGGGGGTAAGGAGGCGATTGTTCCACCGTACTGAGCCAGGCCATGTGTGGGTATCGTGCCCAGCGTGGGTTGGCACAACAGTCAGGACTTCGAGGAGCTGGAGAGTGCCCAGCGGATGGCAAACATCACAATGAAAGTCCATGATATTAAGCCATACAAAGATCCCTTGAAGGAACTAGAGACAGTCTAGACAAAGACAATCTTGGGAACCTTTCAGGAGGAACATGATGGCAATTTTCTAGACTTGTTTTGCTTGGCCCAGAATGGGCCCTTCATGATAGAGCATTGATGATAGGCCCCCAAAAAGTGTTCCCCAAATCTCTCTATCAAGTCACAGATGGATGTGCCCATGGGCTCCATAACGAAGCTGTGATCGAGGCTTTTCTTTATGACATCAAGGTGATCAGGCAGCTTCCCTGATGAAGCTGATTCTCTACCATCTTCTCATCACCGAACAAGGGATGGACTCCATTGTCCCAGCAACACATGAGTGTCCAGCTCTTCGCTGCCTGCTCCAACTGAGGGAAAAACAGACGGTACCCAGAGAGCTCAACTTTGCTTGCCATAGAGTTCCAGAGAAGACATTCATTGGGTGCTACGCTGGCACAGAGCACTCCATCAGTAATGTCCGGTTCTTCTACATGGCAATCACTGCCTGCCTCCCTCGAGGCAGAGATGAGGAAGCAAGAGATGAGAGGCTCATCTGATCAAAATGTGGCCGGTAGCTCTGCTGTCATATCCCTGAGGACACTCAAGATGCACAGACTTTATTCTTCTGTCCCTCACACCATGGGGGGACACATAATGTTCTTAGTCTGAAATCCAAGTCATGTCAAACCCCTGAGATAACCCAGGCAAGATTGGTGGGCTAAAGTCATTTCTTAGTCAGAAGGTCCTTTAGGATTTCATTCATACCTCTAGAAAGCCTAGTTCTTAAAAGAGAGGGGAGCAGATCCTAAAAAATTCTCTACCCAATGCCTGCAATAAGAGGTGACAGCAGGGTGAGTTAGTGGGAAGGTATTGTACGCCAATACGAGATTGGATGTGATTTCTAGAGCCAGCTGTGATTGAGCAGGTCACTGGCTCTTTGAACTTGTTTTTCTGTCTTTGAATGAGTGAATTACTTCAATCTGGAGATCCCATTATTAGATTTGTAACCAGTGAAGGTTAAGGACAGCAGGAGGCTACCCAGGCACAGAACTACCAGTAACAATCAAAATTTGGGAAAAAACTCCCATACCCAAAGTTTGGGTGGAATGAATTCATGATTTTTAAAAGAAAAATCAATATTGTACCCTAAGAAAAATCAGATGTTAAGAATACAAAGATGTATAGGAAAAGTATATTAAGTGATCCAGTGAAGAAAACTAAACCAAAAATCAATTCAAACACTGGAACAATTTTGGGATTGGGATTGGGTACTGCCCTCAGGGCAATCAACTCAAAATGTACCCTCAAATCAACTATTTAAAATAAATACAGTTGAAGGAAGTCCTAGGAAAAGAGCCTATAGCCTTGTCCTCTGAAGGGACAGCAGCTCCTGGGAACTGAAACTCTGGCACAACATGAAGCTATTTTGAGGGGTGTCGGGACGCAAACAGAGCAAGACAAGTCCATGCTGAGAAGGCGCCCACCTGAGATGCCATCTGGCAGCTTCCTATTTTAACTAAAAAATTTAAATGCAAGTGTTTCTATATTGCTGAAGGAATTTAAGTTCTATTAGCATACTCTAAGTGTTGGTGTCCCAGGTCAAAACTCTGATCAACCCATCCTACTTATGGCTCCGTGTACCTACTAGCACTAGATAGATAAAAGAATACAACGGTCATTGGAAACAAAACCTGATTAAAAATAATGGACACCGTTGGTATTATTTTACTAAATTTGAAGCACACATCCGTCCTTAAAAGAATTTATAAATCACAATGACTAAAGATGAATTGCTATTGTACGCAATCACTTTTATGCTGTTTTGCTTACCTGTGTTCAAGGCTGTACATAGTGGAGGGTGTAATTGTTGACGAGATAGAGTTTGTATGCCTTGTTGAAATAAAATTGATCGATAAAAAAAGAGGTTGGAAAAAATCATTTCTAAGAATCCATTTTAAGAACTCTAAGCACTGCATTCTAATGTAATACCCAAGTATTTGAGACAAGCAGCCTTAAACCTAAGCTGGTCCTCAGGTGAATGAAGGTGTATGACAGGAGACAGAGTGCCCAGGATATGGGCAGGAGGGGATCAGCAGGGGGCCAGCAGGGGACCAGCAGGTAGAGGAAAGCTCATCTCACTCACTGCACCTGCTTCTTTTGGAGCTAATTATTTCTCCTAATTAGATGCTGAGCTATGGTAACGCTGAGGATCAGCAAGTATCTCAGAGCCCCAAGACTCAGTATCACACACACTCATTTCCCACCTGCCCCAGGAACTTCTTCATCCTAGATCTTTAGCCATGTTACTCACAGTTGAAAAGTGACCTGTGCCTCTGCAGCCTCTCCCTCTGCTTGGAGGCTAGAGGGCTCTCCTAGAACTTTCCTTTGGAGATGCCCAAGCCAATCATCTTTCCATTTCCCACCAGGCTGTACTTCTCCATCACTCCTTCCCAATGAAGGCCCTCTCTCCCCTCCCCATCAGCTTCCTGTTACGTGTTACTAAGTCACTAAAGCACTCTGTGTTCAATTTCTAGGCACTGCACACAAAGAAAATCAAGAATTTCAATCATTGAATCATTTCAATCATTCTATCAGGGCAGCCAGAAGGTGCAGTGGAATAGAGTTCCAGACGTGCAGTGGGAAGCATTGATCTTGTGGAGTTAAAATCTGGCCTCAGATATTTACTATCTAGCTAGAGAAGGAAATGGTCAACCCCTCCAGTATCTTTGCTAAGGAAATCCCAATGGGGTTACACAGAATTAGACATAACTGAAAAATGACTGAACAACAACAATCAAGGACTTTCTATCATCACTGAAGTCACACCAGAGTCTCCCTTCTCTTTTCCATTATTAGCTGGACCAGCTCTTACATCTAAGGATAGAATTTTATTCCCATCCTGGGGGAGGGGAGCAGGGAGGAAGTGTTACATTTCAAAAAACTGGATGATTTATAACTGGAAGATTTAGAAATCTCTACATTTAGAGATCATCTATATTTGACAGATTTAAAAATTAAGGTTTAGAGGGGGAAAGTGTGACTTTGCCCAGATTACATATGATATGGTTCTGAATGGTGGGCCTAGTGGGGAAAAATAGAGAAAATTGATCCCTAGGGCAGACAGGGAGAAGGCACTGATAGAGGTCAGTTTAGTTCCCATCTTCTGGTTTTCGATCCCATCAGTTTTTGATCCCATCTTCTGGTCGTCCAGTCTGAAATCCAAGCCATGTCAAATCCTGAGCTCCACCCCTCTGTAGGGGTCTTGGGCAGTCTCATCTTGCCATGTCCTGCCAGAAATCCCAGTCATGTCCCTGAGTTTGAATTTTCCCTATAAAATCAGCTGATGGCCAGGCCATCCTCACTGCCCTCCTTTGGGTCAGTCCACCACAGCAGTTGTCTGCTCCCATACCCCCCCAATGCTACTCCCCCTTCTTCTTCTCAATCCCACTTCTCCTCCTTATAGCTAACTAACTCTTTTAGGTTGCTAATCCTTTCAGGATTTAGCCTTCTAGTTAAGGACATGTCCCAATCTCATGGTGCTCCCTTTCTACTGGGTAATTGTGAGTTCCACTGAGGAACTTGTCTTTCACATGCTCCCCCACTCTAATTCATATTTACCATTCCCAATGTTCACTGTATCCCTTCATTTTGCCTGTAACCTTCTCCCTAAATAAGCCTGTCTTGCCAAAGAGAACAGCCGCTGTGAATTCTTCACATGACCAAACCCCAACTTTTGGTGCTTCTCCTAAAGCACATCATCTTGTACTTAAAGAACAACATTTAGTGCTACATCAGCCACATCACATAGTTCTAAGCAACATCACCTTGATTCAAATCTGCATATTCAGGCCAAATCTAGGGGTCTTTCCACTTCAAAAGGAAACATTTATTCAACGCCATAACAATCAGATTAACAAAGGACGACTGTGATCTAGAAACAATAATGCAAGATTCATCTGGAGGATCAAAAGTCAAACTCTCAAGGGAAAAAATTTATAAAGAAGGAAGGAGATGGAAACTACAAAACAACAATTAGGTATTAATTTTAACAGTCAAAATAAATGAGGTGTTGGAACTGCACTTAAACACTACTGCAGAGAGCACCACTTTGATGGGCCAGCCACGTGGTTGAAATGTCAAATATACATTTTGCCTAAAAAGCTATTTTCCAGAGAACTCATACAACTGCTCACATGGGGTTCAGAAGAAGCGAGGCAAGGACACTCTTAAGGTCTCTCTCTGGCAAAACAAGAATAGACATGGGAGACGATGACACAGGACCATCCAGCATACCGTGCCCACTCAAATAATGCCCTATGCTTTATGAGCAAAACATAGAAATGAGTGGGCAAATTTAGAGATCTCTACTATTGAGCCTGCTTTGCAGTAAAGTTTTCTTAGATGGTCTTGATCTCATCAGCAATAGTTGGACACTTGGACACCTTATACCTTGTGTCCAACAAGATGACATCATCAAGTACAAAGGCCAACAATTAATCAGTGTTTAAGGGCAGGAGACTGCCTTGTTTTGTAGTACTTAATATAATACTTGGAAAAGAGTAACCGGTTACACAATTTATCTTTCTTGATGTTATGTGAAAGGGTTCTGAATTTAGAGGTTCATAAAAAGTTCATCAACTTTATAATTGATTTCTATTGTATTCCTATGCGTGTTATTTTATTTACTTTAAAATATTATTCTCAGAAAGCATCCACAGACTTTGCCAGACTATCAAAAAGGTCACCCCTCCCCCCCAAAAAAAGGTTGATAAGCCCATTAGCTTTTACTTCTTTAGCTTTTTTCTTTGTAGCCACAGGATGACTCTCCTTCCTGAGCCTAGAATAAGCGGGGTCATATCAGGCAGTCATATGACCCCACTTCTTCTAGGGGTCATATCAGGCAGAGATGGGTTTAAATCCCACCTTCTACTATTCACAGCTTTGTGACCATGGAAAGCTCCTTCATCTCCCTGAGCATCAGTCCTTTCTGTGAAAGAGACATGATGAAAATCAGGGGAGGAGCTACTTCATCTAGTGATTCAAAGGAATAGTCCCAGGCCGGATCTTTATCTTTTTAATTATGTCCCACAAAGGCGGTTATTTTTGATCTACACTTACAAAGAGATAAACACAAAGAGATTGCTTTGTCTTGTGTAAAGGTTCATCGAGGATCCAAGTCTGGTTTGAAATGCCCCTTGTTCCCAGACAGAAAGATATGGCCCCAGCACAAGCCAGAATTGTCACCACAGGATATGGCCAAAGAGGCAATTCAGGAAGAAGCCTGGTTTAATTATCTTTGGTAATTAGCTAATGTGTCCATGAAATTCTCAGTAAAGGTTAATAGGTTTAACATTCTTAAAGCCTTGATTGGATATAGAATTCTTTCTGTGGCTCATTTTGTAGTCAGTGAGGGAACTTGCAATTATTAGTTAAGAGAGAGGATTCATAATTGGTTCTCACACCAAGAGGAAAATGGTCTCATTTATTCTAAAGAGTAATTATTCCTGGAAGTGTTGATGGTATGTGTCGGGCCCAGCCAGCCCTTTTCCAAAGTCCTCCTTCCTTCCTCCTTCTTGCCATGTCAGCATGGTACGCAAGTGGTCCTGGGGTTTGAAGGTCGGCAGAGCACAAGTTCTGGTAGGTTTAACCAATTGGGAAGATGCTGCAGAGAGACCAATGTCAATTCTGTGCCTATGAAGTTCAGAGCCTCGTCACCAGGTTGGCCTTTGGGTGTGTGCTCTTCAGCTACAACATATTTGCCATCTATTTATTATCTTCTTTGTGATCTCGAGGAAGCCGCGTCTTTTCCTGGACATCGGTTTCATCCCCTGCAAAATGAGGAATATGGACTAAATGGTCCCTCAGGCCCATTTTGATTTCTGTGATCATCGTGTTGTTGCTTGTCCATCATTCTTGAAGGGGACCACGATATCAGGGAGGGGATGTCATGACATGCAAGAGAACCGGATTTCAGTGAGGGCTGGGCAAGGTCACCTGCTTCACTTTCCCTTCCAGAGCCATCTGGATCCAATGGCGAGATAGATCAGGATGACTGGAGATGGCTCTGGCTGCAGTGGGAGACCCAGGCCTTTATAAGCTAATGTATTTAATGATGATCCTAGAATTTAATCAAAATAACAAGGGTTGCAATCTCTGTTGTTGAAGGAAGTTGGACTTGGACCAACAAAATCCCAGATCCTTGAAGTTTGTGAATATGTAGGTATCCGATCTAGTCAGGAAGACATATGTAAATGGGCAAGAAGGGAAGAGGAATATGATCTTGAGCAGGAGTAGTAAGAATAACTGGGATCAGAGCTACATGCGGAAAAAAAAAAAAAAAGTAGCAAGGTAAGAAAAATCTGGCCCAGGGGTCAAAGCAGAAATCCTGTGCCAAACGAGGCAAGTGGAAGTCAGAGATACAGGCTGTATTTCAATTTCCAGGAGTCAAAGATTCTTAGAAGGGGCCAGAGATGAGAACCTAGGGTGGAGACAAACGTAATGGGAATCAGGAACGTGATGGGAGCCAGCAGTAAACAACTCAGTGGTGGTTCCTTGAGGCTCAGAGTGCTTTTGGACATGTGTTCACTGCTACCCTTCTCCTTCTTAAAGGGATAATATAGTCAGAAGTCAGGGCCTGCACGGTACTAGTGTACGTAAATTGGATAGCATCAGTCTGTTTCTCCCAAGTGTGACCTGAAGAGAGAAACGAGCCACAATACTGGGGCAGCAGGCAGGCTTAGGTTCAGAGATTTGTTGTTCAGCCCTTTCCTGAATTGTGACCCCATTGGGGCTTTTCTTGGAGTGGTACCGCATTCTTTTCTAGCTCATTTTTCAGATGAGGAAACTGAAGCAAACAGGATGAAGTGACTTACCCAGGATCACTCAGCTACTAAGTGTCTGAGGCACTCACATCTTCCTGACTCTAGATCCAGTGCTCTGTCCACTGTGCTACCCAGCTGCCCAGTTTCAGAGACACTGAACATTAAATCGATCTTTAAGAGATGAGTCCTTTAATTGTAGACAGAGAAGGTGACATGACAGTGTCCTGGGCTGGGGATCCCTTCAGATAAAGGCCAAAGGATTTTTAAAGTGTAAGCTCAGAGCCCCCAGAACCCCCTGAGAATCCCTCCGTTCTGGACCTTAGCTGGAATCATTAATAACAGTCACTGACATCCTACAGTCCATTAAGATTTGCCAAGCACTTTGCATTCATTCTCTCATTTGAGCCTCACAAGCCTGGAAGGAAGGTACTCAAGGAACGCTTATCTCCATTTCAAAAGTAGGAAAGTGAGACAGAGTAGGAGACTGACCAGTCCACAGTTACCGCCAAGAAGAGGCAGAGGCAGGATTCTCTTTCTCCTCAGTCTTCCCACTGGACCACACTATTTCTCTCCCTGTCATTTAACCTAACCTTCTATACATTTTGTTGACGGTCATTAATGGCTAACAGACTATTAATAGCCATTCCTGGCTCTCACACTGGTTCCTCTTTGGTTAATGAATTCACAAGAGATCTCTTTTCCAACTTAGTCCCTTTGGATTCTGGTTATTACCTACCACAGAGGCAGGTCCTGGCTCCAAAGGTCCAAGTATCAGGGGGAGAAAGGAAAGTTAACAATATAGCCAGAAGGGGATTGCTTTGTGTTGTCAGAATCACAACTTGGGTAGCCACCCTCCGTGTGAGATCCACAGGGCAGGACCAGTTAGAAATAGTCATGGTAAGGACTCATTCTCTCTCTCTGGCTTCATCTGGATCCACATAGAACCACTCGGTGGAACCCATAAAAGCTGCCTCATTCATCATACCATACCTAGTTCCTAGGGAAAGGCAAGGCTGCTGTCCATTACACAGTGGAAAGAGACTTGGATTTGGAGAGAACCAAGGTCAGGAGTTCTTAATCTGGGGACTGTGAACTTGGCCTTTTTAAAAAAAAATTGATATTATGCATAACTTATATCAAATTGCTTACCATTTCAGGGAAGGGAGAGGTGAAAGAGAGAGAGAGAGGGAGAGAGAGAGAGGGAGAGAGAGAGAGGGAGAGAGAGAGAGAGAGAAAGAGACAGAGAGACAGAGACAGAGAGACAGAGAATGAAAGAGAGACAGAGACAGAGAGTCAGAGACAGACATAGACATAGAAAGACAGAGAGAGAAAGAGAGATAGACAGAGAGAGAGAGACAGACAGACAGACAGAGAGAGAGAGAGAGAGAGAGAGAGAGAGAGAAAGAGACAGAGAGACAGAGACAGAGAGACAGAGAATGAAAGAGAGACAGAGACAGAGAGTCAGAGACAGACATAGACATAGAAAGACAGAGAGAGAAAGAGAGATAGACAGAGAGAGAGAGAGACAGACAGACAGACAGACAGAGAGAGAGAGAGAGAGAGAGAGAGAGAGAGAGAGAGAGAGAGAGAGAGAGAGAGATTTGAAACACAAGGTCTTGCAAAAATGAATGGTAAAAAAAATCTCTCCTTGCATCTATTTGGAAAACTAAAATGCTATTAAAATGAATGTTGAAATTGTCTTTCCATGTCACTAGGGAAAATAAGATAAAATCATCAAAATATTTTTTAAGTTCTATTTTATATAATTGATTTGCTTCTATACATTTAAGAAACATTTTCTGAGAAGTCTTCACTTGACTGCCAGAGAAGTCTACAATACACAAAAATGTTTAGGAACTTAGGATGTAAGTTCTGATCCCAACTTTGTGACCTCAAAGAAGTTAGTTCATCTTGCTGGACCTCAGATTTCTACTCAAAAAAATCAGGGGTCTGAGCTAAAGGATGTCCAGTTTCCCTTCCAGATCTAAATTTACAATCATTTTCTAATATCCTAAGGATTCACTGAGTATCAACTCTGTGTCCAGCATTGGGGAAGGAACTAGAATGAAGACGTGTCCAGGACATGTTCCTTTTCCTGAAGGGCTTACGGGTGAGTTACCTGGACAAGACTGGCTGTTGTTGAATACCATACAAACAGGAGTGGATCCATTTCATTGAATGCTCAAAAAGTGTTGGAAGAATCACAAGAATTTAGAGCTGGAAGGTCATTTCTGAAGTCGAGACTTCCTGATTCCCACTCCAGCTCTCCCCTGATGATGTCCTAAGTAACTAGGTGGAGTGTGCAGAAAAAGGCTGACATACTGATAAAATTACTCTCTGAAGCAAGCAGGGCTGGGTATTGGTGAGCATCATTTTAACCTTATAGTTCCATCCTCTAGAGAGGTCTTAGGTAGCCCCACTTTGCTGTGTCCACTCAAAAACCCAAGTGATGTGCAGGTTAAATTTCCCCTATAAACCTGTCCATGGCTCCTGCCATTTTTCTGACTCCCTCGGCACTCTGCCTCATGGTGTCTTTCTCCTTCTTAGAGCTAACTGTCTCTTTTAACATACTAAATCCCTTTTAGGATTTAGCCTGCCAGCCAAGGGCATACTGCGATCTCATGGGGTGTTCCCTTTCTCCTGGTTAATTGTGAGTTCCACTAGGGAACTTGTCTTTTCCATTGTTAACTGTTAAAACCCCTTTCCTTGCTTAACCTTATGCTCTCCCGACTCGATTTCATATGTACCATTCCTGGGGCCTATTGTATCTCTTCAGTTTGTCTGTTATATCTTCTTCTACATAAACCTGCCTATCTCAATCTCATCATTTTGTGTTGAAATTGCTCTCCCTGAATACATCATTGTATACCAGCACCAAGCGTGTTGTAGAGTGAATTCTTATTTAAGTATGAGCTCATTCACAGGCCTCTGACATACCTTCAAACTCTGTGATTCTATGAAAGAGGAGCTAAAAGAAACAGGAAAATTCCCCCTAAATATACCAACCCTTTCACATGACTGGGGTCCCTGACACAAGAGTCATGTTTGCGAATGTTCTCTGCTCCAATTAAGCCAATCTCCTCACTTTTTTGCAAACTCCTCCTTACTTTTCTACCTGTCTGGTACAACCTCCAGCATCCCACATGGAAGGTAGTTGCCAAACATGTGACTCTGTCAACACAAAGCAGTAATTGTTCAAGTCATTGAATTCAACGTCCAGCAATCTGCGAAATTTGTTCTTCAAAAAGAACCTATTTTTGATTTGTCATTGTGAAGAGCTAACTCTGCTGCTCCTTCCCTTTTCTCTTCATCTTGGGGTTCCCTTTCTTCCACCTCCAACTCCTTCTGCTCCTCAGCCCCTGGTCCTGACCCCAAGCCATCACAATAGAGTTGCTAAGGATGTAGGAGTCAGAGAGAGAGAGTAAATAACATTATTTTACTTCCCTGCTGCAAAGGTGGGATCAGGAAATACTGATCTCATTTTACACATAAGGAAATTGTCAACTAAAAACATAAAATGGCTTTCTGAAGGAAAAACGATCAATAGACGTCAGACTTGGGACCAGAATCTGGGCCTTCGGACACAAGGGCCCACTTACTCTCCCAGGCAAGCAGGGAAGGGCACTGGTGAGCATCAATTTATCCTTATGGTCCGACCCTCTGGGGAGGTCTTGGGTAGCCCCACCTTGGTGTGTCCAGCCAGAAATCCCAGTGATGTCAAACCCCTGAGGTTAAACCTCCTCTATACGTCTGCCCATGTTTTTTACCTCAAACAATCATGCTCTAGAGTAGATGAAAGCTTATGTCTGAAAAGATAGGAAGGATTTGTGAAGCATCCCCACTGGGCTTTGGAAAATGATGGGGTTGGGAGAGCTCTTCCATTTCCTTCGCCAATGATGAAGGTCAACAGGGTGAAATGCCCGGGGCCACACAGCTAGGAATCATCTGAGGTCACCTTTGAACTCAGGTCTTCCTCAGCATTCCACCCACTGCACCACCCAGCCACTTCCCTAATTGGCAGAGAGCACAGGGAAATGCAGTCATTTGTAGCAGGGACCCCAGCCACATGAAAGGACTGCTATCCTTTGGGGGAATTTTCTCACTTCCCTTGGCTAAGTGCCCAAAACTAATGAAATCAGGGGCTCCATTAAGAAAAGCATTGTGTGGAGGATTTGGGAGCCCTCAGATCTTGTAACTTGTTTTGTGTTTTATTCTGAGCACCTTCTTTTTGTTGTTGTGTCAGGTCTTTTCCAGTCATGTGCCATTCTTCATTATCCCTTTGGGGCTTCCTTGGGAGATACAAGAGTGGCTTGCCATTGTCTTCTCCAGTTCATTTTTACAGATGAGGAAACAGAGGCAGGCAAGGTGCCCAGGATCACACAGCTAATGCGAGTCTTGAGGTTGATTTGAACTCAGGTCTCTCTAACTCCAGGCCTGCTGCCCCTCCATTTAGGAAGAGAAGGTTCAGCCCAGTAGTGATAGTGATAGACCTTGGGTCTATTGCATAGCAGGATCGGTTTGCAGGGCTTAGAGATGCTGGAGAAGAGAAGGTCAGGGGTCAGACAGATGGGCTATCAGAGTTGTTCTGCTCAGCCCCAGGAGGAAGGGACAAGTTGCTCTGGGACACTTGGCAAAGGGACATGTTTGGGGCCATATAGGATAGACATAATTGTGGTTTTCCAAAAGGGGGACTGAACGGCTTGGGAGGTTGTGGGTCACCCCACAGAGTAGTGAAGGCTTCACAGTGATATAGAAGGGATACTTCTTTAGTTACTCTTTGGACTAAATGATCTCTGAGATCTCTTCCATCCCAGGGTTCTACAAGTCATACCACGTTTTCTTTACACTGCTTTCGCTGCTTTTGTATTTCTTCTATTTCTGTTATTCTTTTTGGGCAACAAAGCTTGAATTCTTCCATTATCCTCTTCCACAGTATTTTGGAAGTGAGTTTGTAGTGCAAGCCGGGGCTGCCCTGGAAGCTCTTGTGTCTAGGAGACCAAATTTTTGCCGCCTGGGCCAATTAAGAGCATCATTAGTTGGTAGGTCTAAAGCAGGAAGGGACCTTCAATGTTATCTAGACTGATATCTAACCAAGATAAGGAAAAGGAGGCTCCTACGGTTAAGTGATGTCACCAAAGCCACGCAGTATGAAGTGACTATTTTTCATCACTTAAACTTTCCTTTGACTTGACAACTGTCATTGTTTATACTTTTAACCTTCCTGTCATTCAGGCAGTTTAAAGAAGTTTCATTGGAGCTCAGGTCCTTCTCACTTTTATCTTTTCTTCTAAGGGAGTATTAGCTTTAGCACTTTTCTAGCAAGTTCATGATAGACGGTTGATTGTGACATTACTATTGCATCGGTAGCCAGTTATTGCCTTTCTATTAAGATATAATCAGTTTTATTTGTGTGTGTGTGTGTGTGTGTGTGTGTGTGTGTGTGTGTGTGTGTGTGTGTGATTTCATTGAGTACTCACCACATTCTATGCCTCGACTCCCCACTGAAAGTATTCATGATCTATGGGCCTGCAATGTCTCTGTTCATGACATCCAAACTACAAATCATTAGCCGCTTTCTTTTCTTTATCTGAAATGTATTGTCTAACACATTTTTAGCTGCCTGTATATTGAAGAATTGATTAATAATCTAAATGATACATGGGGAAATAGAAACAGCATTGAATTTGTTGTTGGAAATTCTGGCTTTATCTCCATGCTTTTCCACTTGCATGATTATGGGAATGAAGGCTGGGGCTCAGTTTCCGCATCTGTGCAGAAACTCAAAGGGTTGGACTACATCCACCTTCTTAGCATTTTCTGTGTGATGGACCCCTTTAGCAATCTGCTGAAGCCCGTGGGTCCCTTGTCCAAATCATGCTTTTAAAATGCATCAAATAAAATATAGAGGATTACAAAGGAAACCGGTTATATTTAAACACACTTGTCCACTTAAAAAAAAAAGTTCCATAGACGCTAAGAGAAAACTTCTTGTTTTAGAAGATGTTAAGTTCTGTGAATTCTCCTCTTCATCTTCAGCTTCTCTACTTCTAACAGATGTTGGCTCGTGAACTGCAAGAACTTCATGGTGGTCTGTTGGCTTGGGTCTGGCCTGTTTCTTTCTAGGTGAGTGGACCAAGTGTACCATGAAATGATGTTTCGTGTTTCCTCTGGACTCAAGGTGAAGTAAATTCCACTATAGTCCTTATTTGTCTCTCCAAAAAGACCCTTTGCCCACCCTACCCCCTTCTTTTTGGCAACATTTTTATGCCTTCTGGTTTCATTTATAGCAAAAACAAAAAAT
Organism: Sminthopsis crassicaudata; assembly: GCF_048593235.1. Taxonomy (NCBI): domain Eukaryota; kingdom Metazoa; phylum Chordata; class Mammalia; order Dasyuromorphia; family Dasyuridae; genus Sminthopsis; species Sminthopsis crassicaudata. Next base: position 217,741,534 of record NC_133622.1, on the reverse strand, counting down.
TCAATACAGATGTCGCTAAGTTTCCTTCAGAAGGGTTTCGACTCATGCAGTTGGACAAAGATTGTACATTTAGAGCAATGGTATGTTACTTTTAGCAGATGCGCTAATATATATATATATATATCAGTAAGTAAGCAAACATTAAGCGCTTATTATAACATGATAACTACTGCAGTATGCATTGCTAACTCACAAAAAGGCAAAAAATATAGTCCCTGGCTCAAAAGGCTCATATTTGATGAGGAAACAAACATGGAAACAACTAGATATATGAAGATATGCTCAGTGAATGGGTGACAGTCTCAGAGGGGGAGGCCCTAGAAATGGGGAGACTGAAGAAGAGTTCCTGGGGAAGGAAGGATCTGAGCTAGCCTTGTGTGTGATTGTTGCAAGTTCTTTTTCCCATGTCACCACCATCCGTGAGGAGGCAGAAGGGGGCCTGCACCGGCCTGGAGGAGATTTTCTATTTCTCTTTTTCCTTGTTGATGGGTCTTCATGGTCAGAACAATCCTAGCTAAGCAGCCAGCCTTCTGGTTAAAAACAAAAACAAAAACGTCTCTATACTTAGCTAGGCTGGGCCTTGGCCAGAAAACTGAAGTCACGGGAGACAAGGGGAGGCTGAGAAGGTGGTGACCAAGTGCTTAATCCCAGTCTCTGTGGGGTGAGAGAAGCTATCAGAGCTTGTGCTCTGCCGGCCCAGCCCTCCACGTGAAGGACTCAGCAGCACACCGCCTGGCATCCTTGAGGAGGAATGGACAAACAAGAAAGGATTGATGGAGGGTCAGGTGAGAAGAGGATGATCGCAGGGACTGACTGAGAGCAGCCGGGGAAATAGTGTTGTCACTGACGGAAGCTGGGAGGAAAATGCTACAGAGAACAGATTCCAGGTGATGCTGAACGTGAAGGATGGAGGTTCAGATGAGAGGCCGGGCGATGGAGGAGGATTGCAGCTCCGCTCAGCCTTGAGCCAAGTAAAGTCAAAGGTTTCCAAGTTTAGGCAGGTGAGGAGGAAGGAAGATGGGAGTGTTCAGAAAGAGACAAATCCCAGCGGATGCAGCAGCTCCAGAGCTAAGGCCCAGTGGGAAAGGAAGGGAAAGGAAAGCCCTAGAGGGCTCGCAGAGACCCTTGCTAGCCAGCAATAGGTTATTTTTGCGCCAATTCCAGTTCAGACTTGGTAGTCAAGACAAACACAAAAATGATCATGGGCCCTCTGGACACTTACAGTCTATCGGAGGACCACACAGCTAAGTGAAGCCAATGGGAGCTGGAGATTTGGGGGCACTACCCAGCAGGGAATCCGGTTAGATTTCACAAAATGACCCCAGAGATGAGCCTTCTGGAAGCTCAGAACTGGGAATGGGCTTTCCAGACATGTAAGGACAGCCACGGGGTGGAAGGCCTCGGTCAGGGGGCAGCGAGTAGTACATTTTGATTAGAAAACAGAGCATGAATAAGAATAGCCAACAAATGCAATACTTTGTGGTCTGCCAGGTGATTTACACATATTACTTCCTTTGATCTCAAAACAACCCTGTGAAGTTGGTGCTGTATCTCCCCCATTTTATGAATTAGAAAACCGAGGCAAAAATAGGTAGTCCCTTACTCAGGGTCCTATCGATCATAGGTATCTGAAGCAAGATTCAAACTCAAGTCTTCCTGACAAGCTCTACGACACCGCAGAGCTGCCCATGATGTTGTGGTTATGTCGTGGTTGTTTGTCTTTCCTTCACTAAGAGGACCATGACATGGGGAGGGGGTGCCATGACATGCAGGTGAGTTGGATTTCAGTGAGCCTCACTGTCCCCTCCAGAGCATCTGGGTCCAGAGATAGATCAGGATGACTGGAGGTGGCCCTGGAGGCAGTGGGCAACTTTGGCCTTTTCAGCTTAAACAGTTTGACTCAGTTTGACCGAGGAACATCCATTCAGAAGGCTAGGCAGCAATGGAGACAAAGAAGGACTTCTCTCACCCAGTCCAAAAAAAATCTAAATAAATCCATCAATCTGGGAGCCTGGGATAAGGAGGAATGTGAAAGAAGTCTAGAAAAAGCCCAGAACTAGACCGTGAAAGTCTTTAAAAGCTGAGCCAAGCATGGAGAAAATGAAATAGAGCTGGCAGCTGTGTATCAATTGTTCCTTCTAAAAGGAAGAGCTTTTGTCCCTTTCTTTGAAAGGGAGGAAAAGGGGTAAATCCTGCTCCCTGCTACCTATGTTCCCAAATGCAAAGGGGGAGGTTCAAGCTGAATAATCAATATTTCTCCAATGGGAGAAAGTCACTTTTATCTAGACTTAGCTAAGTGAATGTATACTAATAACCAAAGTCTTCCATTTCAATTTAAAAAACAAACATTAATCTCCATTCTGACTTTGCAAATACTATGAAAAACAGGTATAAGATAAAATATCAGGCGAGTCAGTCTCCCTTTCCATTTTTTGTCCTCATTCTTCATCATTCTCAAGCCCCAAACACTTATTCTGTCTACGTTAAGTTGGCAAGACAACAATATATCTGACCCAGAATTTTGTTGTGACACACGCAACTCCTGAGAGTTCCAATACCCCAAACCAAACCAGTAAGGTTATTGGGTTGGAAGCCAGGCTCCTCCTTGTGATTCAGTTTCAGACTCTGGTATTATCTGGTTGTTCCTTCATTCCCACTGGGCCTCAAGAATGAGATTTCTTAAGGAACCTACAATCTAGGATCCCTCCAGCCTTTCATTTTATAGCCCGAATGCAATAGCCCCTGGAGGCCATGACCAACATCTGAAGTTCTTCCTGCCAAGAGTGTAGCTTTATCTACCAGACTCAGTTTCTATTATTCTTTTTTTGGAGCAGAAGCCACCCTGTCACATTTCTCCCACGTCTCCTCTGGATGGCACTCTAAATAGTCTAAGGAGAAGATCGACTTTGGCTCATCATAGATCGGTCAGGGAACAGACCTTTCCTGGTGCTGGGTTCGGCTCTTATTATTATTATTTAGCCCAACTGCTTTTCAGACTCTTGTCGGAACCTTAGCTTTAGACTGTCCTCAGAGACCCAGACTACCCATGGGGACCTCCTCATTTCCTCTAACTATATCTGGTTTTCATTTGATAGTGGTTTTACCTCATTTTTCTTATGTGTCTCCTTCCCATGTTCATCACAAGCCACTGTGGCTTCCTTTTCCTTTTCCAACTTCTGTCCACTTACGCCTCTGATTGTTCTTTATGACTCCAACAAGCCATTTGTTCCCCTCCACTGATACTTGAATAACTTTGAACAGATGCTTTCCACTCTCTTCCTTCCTCTGCAACCTCTCTGTGGTTCTGGCCATCATAAGGAGGAGGAGGCGAGCTGGAATGCTTAGAAAAATCATACCCCTGTGAAAGGTCCTTTCTCTGTGGTAATAAATCATGTCTTGCACATTCAGGAATCACCTCTGCTCAGGGGAAGGGACACTTCTTTTGTCCTGTGTCTGGTGAAATGCTTCATACAAATACAGAATACTAAATCTGCTTAAGGCAGTGTATGATGAGATTTACTTCTTTTTTCAGCATGTCATTCTCAACCATCCAAGTATTTTACATAGAAAATAAGGAACAATACCACAAAAACTTCACCTTCCTTTCCCAATGGGCCCAATGGGCTAGTGTAGAGTAGTACTAACCATTAAGTCACTTCTGTAAGGTGGATGCTGACTAGATGATTATCTTTCTAACTCTATAATTTCATAAAGATATAACTCATAAAGAAAAGGTTAAGTGACATTTAGCATCATCTCTTTAAGAAGGCAGGAAAAAATTATATATTTTACATTTTCTTCCAAAGCAATTAAAATAAAATTTTAATATCTCAACCCTTTGGTATTAGAAAGCATCCCTATCCGCACCCTTGAGGATGCTAGACAGTGAATTTTCACAGTAATTTTTTTTTTGGTTTGTTTTCCTCCAGGATAGTCTCCCAATATTGTCCAGTTAGAGTATACAAAGTGAATACCAAGCACAACATAATTAAGAAAGCAAATTTTCTGTAAATAAAATTCTGCAGTTCTCATCCAAATATAAATGCTATTCGTTTCAATTAGCATAAACAGTTGCACATTAGCATGAATGTAGATGAGGTTGTAGGCAGACCACCTAACTGCTAGATTACTTTGTGATCCAATTCAGCTAAAAACTCTTGAGCCAGAAGCTTAAGGAATCAACTGACTGGTACCCAATACTACTTAACTCTTAAACCTAGCATAGAAAGAACTGATGGAATCACAATTAAAAGATGGAATAGCAACCCACTCTTTTTCTACAAATACTAACATTAAGAAAATCATGGTTACTTAGAGCCAGATATCGATCAAGTTAGGAATTCTAGTCAACACATCCTACCTGCATAAATCCTCAGACTCTAGTCCTGGAGTTCCAGATGTAAAGGAGACGCAGTGAGTTGAAAGATAATAGGATTTCAAGCTGGAAAGGATTTGGAGGTCATCTTGAAAGTTCAAATCCATCATTTTACATATGACAAAACTGAAGACTAGAGAGGGAATATGATTTGCCCAGTGACAAAGGTCACAAATGACAAAATGAGAATGCAAACCGAGATCCTCGAGACCAACTCACTATGCCTCACTGGTCTGTGCCTATGGCTTAAACGTCACTCCTCAATTCGTGGCATTTGTCTGAGTTTCATACATGAAACCCATGAGAAAATAAATATCCTCCTATGTCCTTGTCTTTGGAATTTTAAATGTGTTTATAAAGCAATGATAAACTTTTTGATGCATTATTTATAGTATACATAAAGTGACAATCACCATGAGGAAAATGGTGCTCTGATGAGTTGTTCTTCAGTCCAGAATCCCTTGCCACTAGTTCCTTTCTCTTAGCTTTATTCACCACATCATCTCACGTTCCTTTTCCTTCCTACCTATGGAAAAGAAGCTTTGGGTTCCCATGAATCCTCATAGATAATCTGGACCCCACAATTTCAATTAAGGTTTTCTTCCTTCAACATAGTCTGAATAGGACCAACAAATCAATTCATATCATTGCTATTTTCCTTAAGAGCATGGCATCTATAAACTAGAGCAAAATGACAATAATTGATGTTTATATGGCACCATAGCCATATAAATCCTATCAAACTATAGCAATTCATTTAATAAATTATTCTTTATGACTAAATTGCATTTATGCCAGGGATACAAGAATGATTCAAAATAAAAAAGTAATCAACATAATTAATCATATCATAAACAAAAACATACCAAATCATATGGTTATCTTAATAAATTCAGAAAAACTTTTGACAAAGTACAGTGTTCACTCTTGCTAAAAATCCTATAAAGAGAGATCTTTTATTAACATAAAAAACCTATCTAACATTGAAAGCAAGCTTTATGTTATGGGGATATACTAAAACCTTTCATATTAGAAATAGAAATAAAGCAAGGATGTCCATTCTAACTACTACTATTATTTGAAATAGTTCTAGAAATTATAGCAATAGCAATAAGAAGATAAACAGATTAAAACGAAAAGATAAAGAGGTTATGAATTTTTTTCTATTTGCTAATGACATTTCCTTTATCTAGGAAATCATCAAAGATGCTAATTGAAACAATAACTTCAGCCAAGTTGCAGACTACAAAACAAATCCATAAAATCTTTCTATAATAATAACATCTAAGTAACAGTAATATAAAGAGAAATCCCATTGCAAATAAGTACTAAATGGATAAAATATTTGGAGATAAATCTACCAAAACATACAAAATGCTTATATAGATTTGATGTTCCTTAAAATAATAAAGAACAGTTGAAATACTCAGAGGAATATGCCCATGGCTTATGGCTGAGCTATGCCAATATAATGAAAATAACAATAACAACTAAAATTAATTTGTAGATTTAATGCTATACCAATAAAATTATCAGAGGGATACTTTACAGAATTTGATGATATAATAAAATTTATTTAGAAAAATAAAAAAATCTGGACTATCAAGGAAAATAAATGAAAAAGGGTAGGGACAAAGGAGGAATAACACTTTTAGATCTCAAACTGTATCATAGAACAGCAGTCAACAAAACTATCTGTGATTGATTAAAAAAATAGAGGCAACTCATCAGAAAAGAGTAGACAGAGAAGAATTAGAAGCAATAGAACTCAATAGGCAAGGGGTTAGTAAATCGGAAAACATCAATTTCTTAGGAAAGAACGACTTGTTTGCTTTCCATTTTATGGTACTTTTAATCAATCCATCAGAAATTAGTTTTAGACCAATATTTTACATCATGTTCCACAATAAATTCAAACTAGAGGTACAACCTAAATAGCAAATATCATAGAAAAAAAAAGAACAAGAGGAGCATATTGCTTTCACAGCTCTGGGTGAGACATATGTTCTGAACCAAACAAGGGATAGCAGCAATTACAAAAGATAAAATGGATATGCTTGATTGCATGAACTTTGAAAGCTAATGGAAAACAAAACTAATTAGAGGCAAGGGAAAAATCTCTAATAATAAGGGTTTAGTTTCTAAAATATATAAACAATATATTCAGATAGACATAGATGTGCACAGACACAGAGAGACATTTTATATAAAAGACCAAAAATCATTCAGAAATAGATAAGTGGTCAGAAGAAGACATGAATAGTTCTCGAAAGAATTACCAACTGGTAAGAACCATATGAAAAAATGCATGCAAATCAAAACGACTGAAAACTGACAAAGGTGACAAATGATGGAAACAGTCAATGTTGATAAAATAGTTGTTGGTATAACTATTTTGGAAAAGAATCAGAATCAACATAGAGTGAATAAAATGTCCCATACACTTTGACCCAGAAATTTTACTACTAGGTTCATTCCCCAAAGAGGCCATCAATAAAAAGAAAATATCCATTTACACGATAATATTTAAAGCATCTTTTTTGTGATAACAAAGAACACAGACGCAATATAGATGCCCATCAATTAAAAAATAACTAAAATAATTGTGGCACTATATAACTAAATATTACTATACCACAAGAAATTAAAAATATGATGAATAAAGAGAATCATGGAAAGCTTTATATGAATTGATGCAGAGTAAAGTGAGCAGAGCAATGAAACCTATATGCACAATGTTTGCAAGAATGTAAATGGGAAAAACAAAATCAAAATACAATGAAAAGAGGATGTTGCAAAATTGAAAAGAACAAGAATGGCCTGAAAGAAGGAGGTATGAGAAGACATCCCCAATCCACTACTTTTCAGATGTGGGAGATCCATGCATAATTTTTTTAGATTTTTGCAATATATTGATAGGTTTTGTTGATCATTTCCTTTCTCCCTCTTTTTTTTTCTTTTAAAAATATTATTTGAGGGGGATGAGTTTGTTGGAGGGGTGAAGGACAGTTGGGAAATAATGATGATATAATAAAAAGATAATAAAAATTAATTTTAAAACACAATCCTATATATTAGGTATAATAGGCCTTAAAAAATCTTCATTTTACTAATGGAAAACAGTCTTCGCGAGGTTAAATAGATTAATCATGACCATATACTGATAAGTGTCCCAGATAGGGTTTGAAGCTAGGTTTTTCTGATTCCAAGCCCAGCAGTCCCTGCAGTGTCCCATGCTGCCTTTCTAAGGGCTCATCTTTATATGGTGCTTTAAGATTTGTGAAATTCATTACAGATTTCCTCTCCATAGAAATTGCTACAGGTATATTCCCAATGGCATATGCTCAGCTGTATTCTTTCTCTATTTTCCCCAAAACTTCTTCAACCACTTCCCTGTGGACAACAAATTCCCCAAGCTGTAACTTAGGATTCCATTAGGCAATATGTCTAGAAAGTCACTCAAAGATTTCCATTTCGCAATTTCATTTCAGTACTTCAGATCCTACCTCCTTATGTTATGAGAAACCATTTTCTTCTTTACTAGCTATTTAAACTCTTCAAACTCTTATAAAGTATTATGATACTCCACTCATACTACTCAGAGATTTAATCACACACTCCACTTCAAAAAATATTCATTTTCTGTAGTATCTGGTGATCCAGTCTAGGAGTGGAGATAAGGATATAAATGGCAAGTTCCTCTAGGGTTTTCTTGATATTCTGAATCCTTGGGAATCTGTTAGACTCCATCCTTCAGCAATCAGTGTCTCAAGAGCCTTCACAACAAGCTGTGTTTGCTTTCCATTATTTTTTTCAGATTAAGGGACTATCACCCAAGTGGCCGCAGCCACAGAAAAGATGGGCTTTCTGTGAGACCTGGTCTCAGAAATGGGGACATCTTAAAGCTCTCTGGATACTGTTTGGCAGCCTAGAAGGGCAGGGGAATTAAAGGTCTGATATACTGAGATGGTAAAAAGGAGAACAGAGGCTGGATTTGGTAGATAGTTCTTATTTATTTAAGATTTTTATTCCATTTCATCTTTTTCCATGACCGAGCCCTGAGTTATAAAGAATAAAAAAGAACGATGATCTTATAAGTGCAAGAAACAGTTGAGATAATGCAATAAGAAAAAGATCAGACTATTAAAATTAAGGATATAGAATAGAATGAGCAGGTGTCTTGTGGGATGCTTTAATTGAGGGTGGGAAACTAATTCTAGGTAAGCAGAAACCTGGGAATTAATGAATGGGAAGGGAGCCCTCCTGAATTTAAAATGTATTCTTTTCTCAAGTCATTGTCTGTCCTATTTTCTCTCATACTTTTATTGGGAAATGATCTTACTGGAGCTTCTCAACCAGATCTTGATAGTGAAGCCATAAACAGTGACTAGCCCAGGGTCACCTGGACAGTATGTATCAGAAATAGGGCTGGAATTCAGGTCTCCCTGGTTTAGAGATCAGTACTCTCCCCACTATTTAACGCTGCTTTTTTGTGTATCATAGAGAACTACGGCAGTGGCAGCTCTAGATCATAATAGCATATCATGCTATACTGCTATAGATCATCTAGACTAATTTTACATATTATATAGGTTATTCTTGGTCCAATGATGGACCAGAAAATTCAGATAGAGAGAGAGATCTATCATGAGACTGGCTACAGGATGATGATATTTTTAAACGTAGTCACAACGCCAAGTCCTAGAGGGATCTGTGGATAAACTAGTGCTGGAAGTCCCCACACCAATTGGTCAAGGGTCTGTGAAACATGAAGAGAATGAAGCTCCACAAAGGCAGAGATTATTCTGTTTTGTCCATTTGACATAGTGGCCATTTAATAAATGCTTATGTATTGAGCTGGATCAAATTATATAGAAAGTGAGCTAAGACAGGTATAATAACTGCACCTGTGATTTCATTGGCATAGGGACCTCCCATGTACCAATCCAGGTTAGTACTTTCTCTTCATTTGGTAGCTGTAAAGGCTTGCCAATTGCACTGAGAAGCCAGAGTAAGTCAGAGATGAGACTTGACCCAGGTCTTTCTGGCTTCGAAGCCAATTCTCAAGCTACCGAGTTATTCTGTCTCCCCTAAAGAGGGTTAAATGAAATAATTTTGTAACGGGATTAATAAATCACAAAGTGCCACATCAATGTCAGCTCTCATTCTATTGATCAAAAACTTCTTAATGGCAGAAACTACCCTGTCCTACGTTTGTGTAGTTCGTTCAACACTATAGGTGCTCAAATCATAAACACAGTTCAGAAAAAGAGTCTCATTGGAGCAACTGAGAGAAAGCCCTTTCAAGTCTGGAGCTAGATCATAGCAAATTATATACATGCATTACATAATGCTAGTCAACCTATCACTGAAAATTATTTTAGGAAAATTCATGCTACACTGTCAATCCTTAGGAAAGAAAACCTCATGGAAGAATTTGCTCTATTTGGGGGCTTAATCTAACATCAATCATGATAGAACCACATGAGAAAACTGACCAATTGACTTTCCTACCTCTTTAAGGAAAGGAAAGGAAAGGAAAGAAATAGAAAAGACAGTGGAGGAAGGGAACAGGGAAGAGAAACTCAAAAATGGGAAAGAAAGAGAAGGAAAGGGGAAAAAAAGAGAAGAGAAGTAGAACTGTTTTAAACAAATAATAACTAAAAGGCTTTCCAAGAATTATTGAAGGGCCTGAAAGGAAGATAAGCAGATCTGGTCACTCTCTTAATGTCAGTGATGAGTTGGGTATTTACTCTTTCAGTGCTATTTTAATTCCTCAGATGAATATGCACAATTCTGCTCCTTCTGTGGGAAAATTAGAGTTCCCAGGAAAAAAGGCTAATAAAAACAGTGGCAGTCTTGGTGCCTGAGCAATGGGTAACACATCATTGCCACAGAATTAGAGGAAAGAGGCCCTGTGGTGAAAGTTGTAATTAAGGCCTGCATGGCAGGTGGTAGCTTGAGCTGAGGCCCAATTAAACTAATGATTGCTTTGTCTCTGGATTGTTTAGGAATGGCTTGTTAACTCGACATAGGAAAAACAGTCCCTGACAGTGGCACAGAGTGGCTGGGATAAGAAGGGTGATGTGGAATATTGTGGGGTTTGGGATGAGGAGGAGAGCTTAGGTTGTACACAGTGCAGGAGAGCCAGAAGATTTTCAGAAAAATTGGCTGTAAAATTGGAAACTGTAAGGGCTAGGAATAGGCTAACCGTTGAACAGTAAGTCCAGGGACAGAATCAGTGGTTGAGATTGGTTGAGGGAGAAAGATGAATAGTCTGTTTAAGAGCATCCTTCAAGGTGCAGCCTCAGGGCAGGTGGTAATGTATTCTGTGAGGACCTGGATGCCCATCGCACAGAAAGCTGGAACAGGAGAAGATATAGAAGTCAGGCCATGAAATAGAGATATTGAACCTACACCCAGAATGGGGTGGGGTGGGGAAAGGGAAAGAAGGGGGAAAGGCAGCAATTTTGCTCTGGGGAAGGTTGCTCCTGGAGAAAACCTTATAGATCCTTGAACAAGGAGAGTGATAGCTGGGTTTGGGCAGGGACAAACACAGAATCTGGGAGGAAGGGTCTTGTCTTCAAAGCTCAGGCTACACCATGGTGGTCGAAAAACACAATACTTGTCAGAATGATCTTTTTCCTTCCATCTCCCAGGTATCCAGGGTGAACGGCCAAACAAAAACTTCACGAGAATATATGAATTCACTCTAATGAGACATTCTCAAAACAATCATTGTTGATAAAATTGACATGACAGCACTTGCCCACTTATTAGTGTTTTGTTCCTAGAATCCTTGAAAATATGTATTTCCCTATCATTGTTGCATGTTGTCAGAAAACCTAGCATTTAATACTGAGAAATGGGAAAAACATTGATGTTGCATTGTTTATAGGGAGGAACAATGATGAAGAAAGAGACTTGTTCCCATTTGACAAATTTACAAATGGAGACTGAAGGATCATATACAAAACAGGACAGGAATAGACTGGGAAAACCAAAAACATGGAAGAAGGACTTAGACACGCAAAAAAAAGAAAAGAAAACAAAGAAAAAAGTTTCTCAAGAGGACAGAAAAGAATAGTTTTGTGCCAAAAGGTTGGAGGATGGAAAAAATGTTGCATATAGAAGGTAGGGAAGGACCCTTGAACACCTTTAGCTCATATAAGGCTCTTCCCATAGAAATGTGAACTGGACAGTCTGAAGAGGAAATGGCCACTTGTCTTTCAAGAAAAGATTTTGTAGACACACATCACTGTGATGTGACATCATCCAGAAAACGTTAAGGAGGAAGAGACCCTCAGAGGGTGATAGGTAACTCCTTTCTGAGGGCTTAAAAAGGCAGCTACTGATACAAAAATGGAGAACTGTGGGGCTTAAGAGGCAAGAGAATTTCTGATGCCTTGTGTTCAAGAAGTAATAGATCTTCCAAAATTGGTCAAACCACATGAAAACTTCTGGTGATTCATGTGGGCACAAATCCATGACATTTTCCAGCCTCCCAACATTGGTGGGCATTCTCCTCTGTCCCCTTGCTATCTTTTTCTTTGCTCTCACACCTGAGTTTTGTTCCTCAGGCTGTTTTTCCCCAATCTATTCCTGCTCTATCTTGTATGTGGGACTCAAATCTCCATCTCCTGATAATCACTTCTGGTGACCTGTGTGGGCACAAACGATACTGCCGATAGAAACCTGGAAAGCATTGCCAAATCTTTAGCAAGAAATTCCTGATAGGGTTATGAACGGTTCTCTCATGGTTGGATCACAGAGTTAGAGATAGAAGAACTTTACGGGCCATATTGACCACTCCCTTCATTTTATAGATAAAGAAGGTCAAGAGAAATGAAACAACCTGTAAAGAGTCACAGAGCAAGAAAGTATCTGAGGCAAGACTTGAAGCCAGACCTTACTAAAGGCCTTACTAACGCCATATCCACTGCTATGTTTGCCCATCACTCTTCCCCATCTGGAGGACGGATTCAGAATAGACAACTTCTGGGAAGTGAACAGGTCGTACAGCAATGGTACTTAAGAGTTCTGAACTACAACTTGAAATATAAGGCGGCAATCTCCAGGCAGGGGAGGCTTGCATCTCACAAGAACTGGGGAGACTGAAATTTTTGCAAATTTAATAAAAATGCTTTTGACTCAAATGGAAGAGAGGGGAAAATGACCTGTGAATTTCCGACAACTACTCCAGATAGAGAATAGCTATAATATGAGAACAGTAGAGACAACTAAAGGAATTAAAGAGACCTCAAATCATCACTTCAACTGATTGCCAAGATGAACCACAGGCTGAGCTGGACTTCCCAGCTGCTTTGACAATTAACTAGCATCCAATATATCTCCATGAAATGGGGTCTGTTGTGGCCAAGAGGAAAGCCAAGAAAATCCATGTATCAGGTGATTAGAATACAAACGCACAAGGTATGGGAATTAAGCAATGATCGCAGTCATCAGAGACCAAGCAGCACCCTTTGGTGTTTAAAGAGCAGTTCAGGAGACAGCAGTTATCCTGCGAAGGGTTGATTGGGCCTGGGTCCCAAGGCAAGCACAAAATCCCACAAAGAATAGGAACAAAAGATGGAGCTTCCTAAGTTTAATAGTCTTCCTTAGACCCTATGTTTGTAGAGATTTGAAACTGCCTGGAGATAACCAACTTGTTTTCCCCTTTCCCCACTTCACTCTCCCAGATTGAGTGCTATCACAGTCAGGGTTAGACAACCACACTTACCGCAGTCTATATAAGTATATATGCAGCCCTATCTGTATAAATAAGAAATCTAGTATGCTTTGTTAGGGACAAAAAGAATTAAGCTTTGGGTTTTTTACTTTAGTCTATTCTACAAGTTATTAAGTGCCGACTCTGTGCCCGGCACTCTGCTAGGTACTAAGAATACAATGACAAAAACAGTTCCTGCCCTCAACAAGCTTCCTCTTGAGAGGAAATAAAATGTGCACACATAAGGACACAGAAAATACATACAGACTTAATATAAACCAATGGGAATGTGGGGAATACACCAATATTGCTTCAGAAGTTCTCATTGGAGTGAATTAGGGACTTGTAATGGGAAAAACAGTAGGGACATATGAAGTATATTAACTAATGGGTTTAAAAAAACCTACTTTGAGAAAGGGAGAATCTGGATAAGAACACAGGTAAGGAAATCTCTGAGATACTTCGTTAAATTGAAACTAGAAAAAATGGAAATGTCTTTGCCATTTGGGAGTTGAAGACCTTAGTTAAAATTAAAAGGAGACATACCTCCCTCCCTCCAGACAACTGGTTATATTTTGTCATTAGTAAAGGATTGCACCAAGGGAAAATCTATTTCTTGCCATGGCGAGAACTCATTGTATATTATACTAACCGAGATTAATGATGACTTCCTCTTGACAGTTGTTCACACCCACTAATTCTTGTCTTTGCATAGGTTTAAAGTCCACGGTCCAGTGGAAACCTTTCAGCTACAAAGATTTCAAATAAGTTGCAGCTCCCAAGTGTTTTCAATTCAGCTCCATTCAACGGTGAGGAAAGCTGTTAGGAGAAAAAGGGGGGAAAAAGAAAAAGAAAAGTTCTGTCTTTCCAAAGTGAGTGTTCTGAAAACACATACTTGTGGTTAGGGAGTATCATAGAATCCCTCCAGATTTAGCAAATATTTTCACTTGTCTCCCCAAGCCCACCCACGACAGAGGATGGCACGTTCCTTTAAGCCCGACTGATCCGAGTAATGTGAACCCTGCTGTTTCCGCAAGACTGGTAAGACTATGAAGGTACATTCAGAAACATTGGGAAAGTCTGTAACCATCAGGGCCCCAAGGCAGAAAAACAACTGGGGTGAACCCAGCTTTTGTTGTCAAATGCAAGTTCTTTTCTGAACCATGATCCTCCTTGGCCACAGCAGACTCACAGAGGTGATGGCTAATTAATCAAGGGAACCTTGATGGGGGCCAGCTTGCGGTTCGTTGTTGCCTTGGCAATCAGTAGAAGCGATGCTAACATCTCTCTAGGCTGCAACTCCAGGTTTGGGTGCATTTAGGCTTTTTTTCAAAGCTTAAAGAAAGTGTGGGCTTGAGCAAAAGATTGCAGGCTCAAGTAGGAACTCTTCTGTAGGCACTATTGCTTCCGAGAAAAAAGGAAGAAATCTGAATTGTCGCTGCCGACAACCAACTGAAGTGGGCTGCTGTTATATGCACCTCCGTGACTGTCTGCATGGTGGCTAGTAATGAGATTATATGGTTTATATCCAAGTCATAGGACCATAGATTTAGAGCTGGAATGAACTTTAGAAATCCATGCAAAATTAGAAAAAGCTATGAAAGCACACACTGGGAAATACCCTATCTTTTGTTGTAACCCACAGACTTACTTTGATAAATGATTTATATCTGAACTCACAAAACCCTGCGGTTACATTAAGGAGTTGTCCTTTCTTTGTTGGGGAACAATTGCAATAATTTTTTGGTACATATGGATTCTTTTCTTCTTTCTTTGTGTATAGACTAAGCAGCATAACTGGGTCATAGGATATGCACAGCTTCAAGCATTTGGGGCAGAGTTCTAAACTACTTTTCAGAATAGTTGGATCAATTCACTGCTCCACCAAAGTGCACTCAAGCACCTGTTTTCCTATATTGCTCCTCTGTTTTTGTTTTTCATTTTTATCAGTTTAACCTATCTGATAAGTATGAAGTGATACCTATGGATTATTTTATTGAATTAGGGCAGCTAGATAACCCAGTGGATAGAATGGATAGAGCAAAATGGGGAAAATCAGAGTTCAAATCTGGTCTCAGACACTTACTAGCTATGTGATCCTGGGCAAGTCACTTGTCCCTGTTCATCTCAATTTCCTCAATTATAAAATGAGCTGAAGAAAGAAATGGTAAACCACTCAAGTACCTCTGCTAAGAAAACCCCAAATGGGGGCCACAAAGAGCTGAACATGACTAAAACAGCTAAACAATGACTAGTGATTTAGACCATTTTTTCATATGGTTCTAGATAGTTTGGATTTTTTTTTTCCTCTGAAAACTGCCTGTTCATATTCTTTGACCATTTATTATTTGGAGAATGATTCTAATTCTTTAAAAAAAAATGACTCAGTTCCCTCTATATTTTAGGATCTGACACTAAGGAAATGTTTATTAATAACAAAAAAGTTATTGTATATAAAAGTAGTGGAATGTATTGTTCAATAAGAACTGATAAAGGGACTAGTTTCATAAAAACCCTAGAAGACTTATATGAACTGATGCAAAGTGAAATGAGCAAAACAAGAATAATCTATTTACACAGAAACAATAATGTTATAAAATTCATCAGCTGTGAAAGATTAGTAACTTTGATCAACACAATGACCAACCCCAATTCCAAAGGACTCAATCAAATATGCTAACCATCTTCCAAGAGGGAACTGATGGATTCATAGTAGAGATCAAATCATTTTCTTTTTCTTTCTTTCTTTCTTTCTTCTTTCTTTCTTTCTTTCTTTCTTTCTTTCTTTCTTTCTTTCTTTCTTTCTTTCTTTCTTTCTTTCTTTCTTTCTTTCTTTCTTTCTTTCTTTCTTTCTTTTCTTTCTTTCTTTCTTTCTTTCTTTCTTTCTTTCTTTCTTTCTTTCTTTCTTTCTTTCTTTCTTTCTTCTTTCTTTCTCTTTCTTTCTTCCTTCCTTCCTTCCTTCCTTCCTTCCTTCCTTCCTTCCTTCCTTCCTTCCTTCCTTCCTTCCTTCCTTCCTTCCTTCCTTCCTTCCTTCTTTCCTTCCTTCCTTCCTTCTTTTCTCTTTTGATTTTTTTGGACATGGTCCATAAAGAAATTTTTTATAACTATACATAGTTGTAATGCTTTTTGTTTCACTTGCCTTCTTAATTGGGTGAAGGAAAAGGAGGAAGAGAGAGAATTTGGAGCTGAAAATAAAAATGAATTAAAAATAATTGTGATTATCTATAATATTAATTTTAGAACAGGAGTTCTTATTCTGGGATTAGTAAACTTATTTTTTAAAAAAATATTTATTAGTATTTCAACTTAATTGGCTTTTTGCCAATTTTTGTAATACTATGTATTTTATTGTATTTAAAAATATGCTAGGAAGGGAACCATAGATTTCATCAGATTGCCAAAGGGGACCATGATACAAAAATGATTAAGAACCCTTGTATTAGAAGTTATCTGAATTCCAGAGAAGATAAGAGA
Organism: Sminthopsis crassicaudata; assembly: GCF_048593235.1. NCBI lineage: Eukaryota > Metazoa > Chordata > Mammalia > Dasyuromorphia > Dasyuridae > Sminthopsis > Sminthopsis crassicaudata. The sequence continues at coordinate 217,724,957 of NC_133622.1, read as the reverse complement.
TAAGTGAGAAGACTGGTGAATAATATAACCATATCCATGCTTTTAGAGACTAGTTGCATGAGTGTACTTTTATGTGTTAACAAAAAGCTTTCAAAAAGCAGATACCTAGAAGAAGAAATCAAAAGTGTATGGGAAGTGAAGTATTGATCCTAATTATGATTCTATTTATTAATGGAATTGTAACAGG
>NC_133622.1:217282342-217394842 GCF_048593235.1 Sminthopsis crassicaudata | reverse complement strand
TAATGGATCTATCCTGGCATCCTGAGTCCCCACAATAGCAGCTCTTTTCACCCCACCAGGTTCTCAGACACAGATTCCAGCTTGGCCCTGGAAGCCATCATGTGCCAGAGCAATCCTTGGGAAGAATAGGAACAGGTATTTCACAAAAACCTACCACTGCCCCACTGACACTGACACAGCAAAGAGTTCCAGGGGCAGTCACACCCTTGTTATCCTCAGCCCTGTACCCAGCCTAATCCCTGCTCCCATCATCCAAAGAAGCAACTCTTACGGAGATGGGACATAGCAACTGCCTCTGAAACTGCTGGAGCTCCCACTTCCAGAAAAGCCACTAGAAACCTGGAAAACAAAGTTCTCATCATGAAAGTCACTGTCATAAGTTCCAACTTCCGAAACCTAAGAGGTTTTATCGACATAAAAAGCATTAAAGATGATGCATTCCCAACCACTTTTGCAGCTTCCTACTGGTCCTTTTCATATGAAACTTATGAAATCGTTCCTTCAGAGCAAGAACTGTCCTTAATTTTCCCATTTGTACCCCCCCCAGTGTAGCACAGTGAGTGTTTTGCATGTAGTAAGTGCATAATACATGCTTTCTCATTCATTCATTGATTTCATCATTAACTAACAAGTACCTTTTTGACAATCAATCACTTCTATCCATAGCTATTCTACCTCAAAATCAAGTTCTCTGAAGTTCCTTTGTGATCTTTCCATCTCTCCCTCCACATCCCCATGACCTCTGGTCTCTCTATACTCCACTCTTGTTCTCCATTCCATCCCTAGCTTTGGAATCTCTCTTCCCTTTACAATCTTTCCCCAACCTACATTTCCAGATTTAGTACCTATTCCTCCTCTTCATAGACTGAATAATGGAATTTAGCCAAATCAGCCTGCTAACTTTACCCCAAATTTAGTGTTTCATCTCTTACATCGGTGCTTTTGTAAAGATTGTCCCCCAAACTTGGAAAGTTTTTCTTCCTATTCTCCTCTTAGAAGCAATTGGTTCTAAGAGGAAAATAGGAAGAAAAACATTCCAAGAACCGATTACTTCTTTCAAAGCTCAACTACTCTACCCTAACTTTCCTTATTATCCCTTGATGTTAGTGTCCATTCCCTACTTGATTTATATTTACTCATCTGTTTGCATGAATTCTCCAATTGTATGTGAGCACCTTCAGGACACATACTTCTAGCACTTCACACAGGGAATGAGATATAGACGGTATTTAAGAAATGTTGTTGAAACAATACTGTATGAGGATGTATTCTGATGGAAGTGGAAATCTTCAACATAAAGAAGATCCAACTCACTTCCAGTTGATCAATGATGGACAGAAACAACTACACCCAGAGAAGGAACACTGGGAAGTGAATGTAAACTGTTAGCACTACTGTCTATCTACCCAGGTTACTTATACCTTCAGAATCTAATACTTAATGTGCAACAAGAAAATGGTATTTACACACATGTATTGTATCTAGGTTATATTGTAACACATGTAAAATGTATGGGATTGCCTGTCATCGGGGGGAGGGAGTGGAGGGAGGGAGGGGATAATTTGGAAAAATGAATAAAAAAAAAAAAGAAATGTTGTTGAATTGAAGTTATTTGAAGTAGGAAGATTTTGTCATGGACTTAGCCTATTTGATAGATTTTGCGTGTGTTTTCCATAGTCCAACCTGCCCAAGTGAAGTTCATCACTAAAGGATTAGTGAGATTTTTAAAAAATTTCAGGCCACAAGAACTCATGATAATTATATACTAAAAGTCTGGAATATTGGGATTGACCATATGGATCAAGACAGGGATTTTTTGAAGTACTAAAATAAGCACCATGGAAAGCACTTTAACCTAAATGTTTAGACACACCAAGAAGGGGACTTCAAAATCATCTAGTCAAAATTCAAAGAGAGAGCTTACGTATTATTTTATCTGAATTTTCAAACAACTGAGTTAAGCAGTGTTAATTATCATCATCATCATCATTATTCCCATTGAATGGAAAGGAAACTGAAGAAAGACTTGCACAGGTCACATGGCTCTCCGACAGTAGAGTTTAGAATCAAACCCAGGGCCACTGGCCTATTTCCATTCCACCATGCTTCCTCTCATTGATAAAAAGGCACATATCAGAGGATTACATTCTATTTTTTATCTTATTATTTTACCTAAAATTCCATTTTTTGATAAATGAATATTATCTTTATTCTTTGGACTTACACTGCCTTGTATTTCAATGAATGTAATAATTTTAAGAGCATTGTTCATTCCTTTTCCTTTTTGGCCACAATTCAATGGGAGACAAGTAATTAGAGTACTCAGTGGGATGGGAGAAATGGTGCTCTAGTTTTCTCCCCTTTTCCTCCTTGCCAACCTAGACAGCCAACATGTTCATTAGTTTCCCCTGCTTCCATAGCCTATTTCTTCCCCACCCCCAGCTTGCCTCTACTTGTCCCCTTATGGTGCCAGCCTCCCCCATATATACACAAATAGTCTCAACTGGGGTCTCTGCCCAGCTCCTCCCTGTTTTTTCCCTTCTCAAATGTGCTTTTTAGTCTGTTCTCCCCCACTCTGATAGAGACTGAGAGATTAAAGTAAAGCTTGGACTCCTTACAAAAGTTAGACACCATTTTAGGCGATGCTGATACATGTCTTTCTGAAACAATTTCTTTGCCTCTTCCCCCAAAGATAGAGCATGTAATTTAGTTTGTTGTTTAATATTCATTTGCTATTTTAATATTTTATTTCATGCCTTTGTTTATTATTATAAGTTGAAAGTAGGGAGAAAGAAATTACCATTCAGAGATACTCACCCACACTCTGGGACTTCCAGAAGGTATCCCTGCCCTCCTTGTTTGAGAAAAGGAGACAGAAATACGCAAGTATTTGGCGTTTCTGATCAGGTCCTGTCACTCTGCTGGGAGAGGGTGAGCAAATTAGTAGGAATAGAAGGGGATTTCCTATGTGGTAAACCACCTCAGACACATGGACACTGCAATCCCTTTAACCTAGTACCTTTCTTTCTGTGACTCTGCTATGAATCCAGCTGTTTATGGATGCATTTCTTTTTTTTTTAAATTCATTTTTCCAAATTATCCCCTCCCTCCCTTCACTCCCTCCCCCCATGGCAGGTAATCCCATACATTTTACATGTGTTACAATAGAACCTAGATACAATATATGTGTGCAAGTACCATTTTCTTGTTGCACATTAATTATTAGCTTTATGGATGCATTTCTTTAGAGAATGGCATTTAAGCTGTGTGTGTGTGTGTGTGTGTGTGTGTGTGTGTGTGTGTGTGTGTGTGTGTCCCCAGTTGGGCCATGTTTGTCTATCCATGTGGACAAAGTCACTCAAGGACAGAGAACCCTATTAACCAATGGAGCACTGACCTCTCTAAAGAGGGGAGTAGTTTTCTTTCTTATCAGCTCTTTGGAATCATGATTAGTCACTGTAATGATGTGCATTCTTAAGATTTTCTGAGTTATCTTTATAGTGTTATTATTTAATTTATTCTCTTAGTTCTGCTCTTTTCACTCTTCATAAAATCTTCCTAGGCTCCTCTGAAACTTTTTATCATTTCACACTGGACAATAATATTCCATTACATTTATATTCCTTAATTTAGTCAGTCATTCCCCAACTGATGGCATGGCCATCATTTTCCCTTAGTTTCCAATTCTTTGACACAACAAAGAGCTCCTATAAAATTTTTTGTGCCTCTTTTTTTGATCTCTTTTGGATACGGGCCTAGATATCACTGAGCCAAAAGATATACTCATTTAGGGACTTTGGAAATATAGTTCCTAACTGTTTTCCAGAATGATTGGAATACTTCCTAGTTCCTTCATCCATCCCTGCATTAGTGTGCCTGTCCTTTCATAGACTCTCCAACATTTGTCATTTTCCTTTTTTTTTTAATCTTTATAAATATAAGTCACTTTTCCTCTCTGTCTTCCCCTTTATAGAATGAATACCTTGGACTATGTAACCTTTAGGATCTCTTCAAGTTCTACTACTTCTATACATCTATTTCTCAAAAAATAGAATATGGATCATAGGCCAAACTTCCTAGTGAGTAAAAAAAAAAAAAATTCTAGGTAGCTCAGTGACAGTCTTCCTCTTATCAACTCACCTGTTTAATTTCTGCTTCTTACCTTGATGCTGATGCCAAATGTTATCTTGATGTTGCACCTGGGAGCAATCAGTTTCTGTTGATAAGCTATTACCCATACAGTGTTACTACCTGTACATTCAAGTCACCCATTTACCATGCAAATTTAAGTTTCTTCATGTTGAGTTCTCTCCTCTGGAGTTCTCTTAAACTGTTTGTGTCTGTGATCTTTAGAACTACTTCATCCTTTAGAGGTACCACAGATTTCTACTTAATGAAAATGTGATGTGGTGAAAGTAGCCCTGGACTGTGTCAATCAAATGACTTGGCTTCAGGTTCAAACTCTACCACTTGCTCACTGACAAAAATCTACTCTCCTATCTGCTCTTCCCTTTCACCATTTATAAAATGATAGTATTAGGCTCAATCACCTCCAAAGTCCCTTAAGGTCCTGACATTCTGTGGTCTATGTTCTAAGATTTCTTCTGGCTCTGACATTCTCTATTCTGTAGTCTAGGTTCTTGGGTACCTTCTAGCTAGAAACCCAAATGGGCAAAAGGAAATATTTAACAACCAGCTCTTATATATACATATATATATATATATATATATATATATATATATATATATATATATATATATATATATAAACATACTTCTAATTTAATTGACATTATTGATATTTTCTCAATCACTTTAAGTTGAGATAATTAGCAAAGCAAATTAAGTTCTGGTTTTCAGGTTGATAGTGATTTCTGAGGTGCAAATGCTCACACTGAAATTTTAACAGTCAGCTTGCATGGGAAAAGGGTGAAGAACTTACAGATGCTTAAAGTAAATCAAGCCTATAGGCCTCAGTTTCAGCTTCTCCGGAGTCACGTAATTTTAGATAAGGCCTGGACTACATCCCATTTTCCAATGTTGCTGAATAAGTTGCATATCACCTTGTCTACTACATTCCACTGACCAACTAGGGGAACAGTAGACTTATGTGACCAATCACAACATATAGAGGGTGGGATTTTGGAGGTTCTTTGTCTGAAATGTACAAAAGCTGTAAGATTTTCAAGGCTCTGGCCCTATCCTTCTGTGAATTTGGCTCACAGACCAGGATGGGGTCCACTTCTTGAGATTCTAATAAATAATTCTGCTTTCTATAAGTGATCTCTGGATAGTCAATTTGGGTAGGTCTTCTTGGCCCAAACAAGCTCTTGGAAACCAGTCCAAGCTCCCTGTTCACACTCTGGAAATGAGTAACCTGAAAAATATAGATATGTGTGTGTTCTCGATTTTAAAATCCTTTCTAACTCTGATAGTATTTGTTCTAAGGTTCCTTCCCACAATGATATTCTTTAACATATACATACATATATATGTGTGTGTGTATAGCTTTATACATATATGTGTGTGTGTGTATGTGTGTGTGTATAATTCTGTTTTTCAACATGAAATTCACTTATCTGCCAGCCCTATTCACAAATTTTCATTAGTCAAGAGAATTTTTCATTGATTATTTGAATTTCCCATCCTTCACTTGACAAAAACTAACAAATCAGTGTCATTTCAATCTGAGAGGGTTACTGTTATCAATTATGCACCAAGGCAATGCTTAGCTTTATCAAAACCAGGAGGGAGCAAGCAAACTTGGCAGGGGGTGGAGAGTGGGATGTATGTGATGGAGAAGCATGTTTAAAAAGTTACAGCCTCCACAAGGAATCCCTTGCCCCAGGCTCCCCTATGCCCTTCTTGGTGAGCTGAGAAGATTGTTCTTCCTTGTTTGAAACAAACCCAAAAAAGAGTCTTTTGTATTTCTTCAGCATGTTCCTGTTAAACACAAAGGAGCTAAGAATGGGGTAATGAGAAAGAATCCTAATCCACTGGTATTCCAGGGCCTTGTTGTTTGTCCTTCCTTCTTGAAATTACATTTCTCAAATTTAATTCTGGGAAAATCCTGCTTCTCCGAGACTAACTGAAGAGCAAACTGAAATGATGATGTTGGAATTGCACCCGACAGGAAAACTGAGAATTAAATTCACACATTCATTCATTTATTCAACACATGTTACTTGAATATCTACTCCTGCCATTAGACTGGAAACTCCTTGCAAAGGATTGGTTTTTGCCTTTTTTTGAATGCTTAGAACAGTGGCTGGCACACAGTGGCAGAGGTGCTGACTCCCAGAGCTGATTATTACATTTTCAGCATGAGCTAAAAGGCTCTGCACATGTTATTGTCTCCTTCAGACAGATGTTAACAATAAGACATTGGGATCATCAGGAAATGATGTCCCCAAAGAAATTGCTGAGAAAATCCTCCAGTAGGAAGAAGATTCAAACTTATCGTTCAATGTTCATTCATTTACTCTTTGCTCAAGTGTAAATGTCTTTTAGGCTAACTGACTTTGTTCAAAGCCCCCAAAAGTTCCACTAGCTTCCTTCTTCCTCAGCAAATAATAAATAGGTAAACAATAAATGAGCAAATGAATACATAGATGGACAAATAAATTTTAAAAAATCTGAGTTTCAGTTTGCTCATTCATTAAATAGGAATGCAGCTAGGTGCTGATTAATGGAAATAATGAATTTTACAAAGTGGTTTTAATATTTGAATTCTGTATTTCCATTGGATTGAAGTCACTCACCAAGATTTGTATAATTATAACTTTGAGTAGTGCAGCCCATACATCCACTTCATGGGATTCATTTTTCACACTAATCCAGACTTGACCATAATGATGTTTTTAATACCTTCCCCACTGGATATTTAAAGGAAAGCATTTTGTGAACCACAAAGATTTAAATGTAAGCTGTAACTGTCGATGATTTCCAGCTGGATATCAATGAGCAACCCTCTATAAAAAGATTAGGTCTTTCTTTAAGTTTGACCAGGCTAGTTTTGGACAAATGATTTAAGCAATACCTTCAGCAGGTTTGGGTTAAGGGTCAGTTCCTCCATACTAGAGATACATTAAAGAGCAGGAAGAGCCTTTTGAATGGCTATAGCTGAGCTTCAATATCTTTTTCGCCCCCCTCAAAATCCAGCTTAGAAGTCATCTCCAAGAAAACTGAAGAGACAGAAAGAAATGCATTTTTTTCTCAACAGTACATGGAACCTACACAAAAACCATGTATTAGGGCATAAAACCTCAAAATCAAATGCAGAAAAGCAGAAATAGTAAATGCATCTTTTTCAGATCATGATGCAATAAAAATTATAGGTAATAAAGGGCCAGGGAAAATAGATCAAAAACTAATTGGAAAATAAATAATTGCGTCCTAAAGAACAAGTGGGTAAAACAAAAAATTATAGAAATAATTGATAATTTCATCCAAGAGAATGAGACAACATACCAAAATTTATGGGATCCAGCCAAAGTAGTTCTTAGGGGAAATTTTATATCTCTTGATGCTTACTTTAATAGAACAGAGAAAGAGAAAATCAAGGAATTGGGCAAAAAAGCTAGAAAAAAAAACAAATTAAACCCCTCCAATTGAATAACAGATTCGAAATTCTGAAAACAAAAGGGAGATTAATAAAATTGAAAGTAAGAAAACTATTGAACTAATAAACAAAGCTAAGAGATAGTTTTATGGAAGAAACCAACAAAATAGATAAACCTTTAGTTAATTTGATTAGAAAAAGGAAAAAAAGAAAATCAAATTGCTTGCATCAAAAATGAAAAGGGTGAATTTTCCATCAATGAAGATGACATTAGAGCAATAATTAGGAGCTATTTTGCTTAATCATATGCCAATAAGTCTGATAATCTAAGTGAAATAGATGGATACTTACAAAAATATAGATTGCCCAGATTACCTAAACCAGGCAGGATGAAAACAGAGAAAGAAAATTGTAGACCAATTTCCCTAATGAATATTTATGCAAAAATCTTAAATAAAATATTAGCAAAGAGATTACAGAAAGTCATCCCCAAGATAACATACCATAACCAAGTAGAATTTATATCAGGAATGCAAGAATGGTTCACTATTAGGAAAACTATTAGCATAATTGCCTGTATCAATAATCAAACTAACAGAAATCATGTGATCATTTTAATATATGTAGAAAAGCATTTTACAAAATCCAACACCACTCCTATTAAAACACTAGAGAGAATAAGAATGAATGGAGTTTTCCTTAAAATGATCAGTAGCATCTATTTAAAACCATCAGCAAACATATATGTAATGGGGATCAACTTGAAGCATTCCCAATAAGATCAGGGGTGAAACAAGTTTACTCACTATCACTATTACTATTCAATATTGTATTAGAAATATTAGCTTTAGCATTAAGAGAAGAAAAAGAAATGAAAGGAATTGGAGTAGGTAATGAGGAAACCAATTTATCATTATTTGAAGATGACATGATGGTATGCTTAGAGAATCCTACAGAATCAACTAAAAAACTATTAAAAATAATTCACAATTTTAGCGAAGTTGCAGGATACAAAATAAATCCACATAAATCATCAGCATTTCTATATATGTTACCACAAAGTCCAATAGCAAGAGATACAAAGAGAAATCTCATTTAAAATAACTGTAGGAAATATAAAATATTTGGGAATCTACCTGCCAAGACAAAGTCAGGAATATATGAACACAATTACAAAGCACTTCCTGCAAAAATAAAGACAAATCTAAACAATTGGAAGGATATCAAGGGCTCATGGGTATGCTGAGCTAATATAATAGAAATGACTATTCTACCTAAATTAATTTACTTATTCAGTGCCATACCAATAAAACTGCCAAAAAATTACTTTAAAGATATAAAGAAAATAATAACAAAGTTCATCTGGAAGAATAAAAAGTCAAGAATTTCAGTGGAATTAATGAAAAAAATGCAAATGAATTGGCCTAGCTGTACCAGACCTATATAATAAAGCAGTGGTTATCAAAATCATTTGGTACTGGCTAAGAAATAGAGGAGATGATCGGGTTAGGTTCACAAGACACAATAGTCAATTATTATAGTAATTTAGTGTTTGATAAACCCAGAGATCATGCATACTCTTTGATCCAGCAGTGTCTCTATTGGGTCTGTATCCCAAAGAGATCATTAATAAGGGAAAAGGACCCACATGTGCAAAAATGTTTATAGCAGCTCTTTCTGTAATGGCATGGAACTGGAAACTAAGTGGATGTTCCTCTGTTGGGGAATGGTTAAATAACTTATGGTACATGACTGTTATGGAACATTGTTGTTCTGTAAAAAATGATCAGCAGGAAGATTTCAGAAAGGCCTGGGGGAGAGAGTTGCAAGAACTGATGCTGAGTGAAGTAGAATAGGATAACATTATACACAGAAACTTCAAGATTATGCAATGATCAATTATGACAGATGTGGCTCTTTTCAACAGTGAGGTGATTCAGGCCACTTACAAAGCACTTGTGATGGAGAGAGCCATCTGTACCCAGGGAGAGGATGTGGGGACTGAGTGTGGATCACAGCATAATTTTTTTCACCATTTTGGGGGGAATTTTTTGCTTGAGTTTTGTTTTATCATTTTTCCCTTTTTGATTTGATTTTTCTTGTATAACATAATAAATGTTTTACATATACATATACATATTTCCATAGAAAAATTGTACATGTTTAACATATATTTGGTTTACTTGATGTCTAGAGGATAGGGAAAGAGAGGCAGAAAATTTTGGAACCCAAGGTTTTGCAAGGATAAAATGCTGAAAACTATTTTTGCAAATATTTTGAAAATAAAAAGCTACCAAAAAAAGAAGCTTAAAAAAAGTAATCTCCATGATGACTCTCTGATCCTCTGGGCCAGAAAGTGTTTCTTACCTCCTTAAAAGCTGTCAGTTCCCTCTTTCCACAGACTTAATCATTTTCTCATTTGCCTTAGAGTGATTTGTGTACATATTTCATTTCTCTCTTACAAGTACTAGGTGGGAGAGACATGCTTAAACAATCTCTGAAAAAGTTCTAAGGGGTTTTGTTTTTGTTTTAGTGGACCAATAGTTCCCTATGAGTCAAGAGTAGATATGGCAGCCAAATCTGGTCATTTAATCTTAGACTACACTAGAAGTGTCATAGCTTCCAAGAATAACAAAGTGATAGTCACCCTCTGCTATGCCCTGGTGGGGCCACACCTGGAGATGTGTTAATTCTGGATGCTATAATCTGAGAAGAATATTGATAAGTTGGAAAATGTCCAGAGGAGAGCAGCTATGATGGTAAAAAGCCTTGAGTCCATGCCATGTTGAGTTGAGTATTGGCTAGAGAAGGGAAAACTCAGTGGGCATTTGACAGCACTGGTGGGGGAAAGTTACAGAGAGGCAGATTTAGGTCTGATATAAGGAAAAACTTCATAACAATTAGAACTATTCAAAAGAGGAATGGGGTGGAACTTCTTTCTCACTAAAGGTCTTCCAGCAGAGGTCAGATGATTATGTATTTAGTATTTTGCATTTTTGCCAAGAAAACACCAAATGGGGTCATGAAGAGTTGGACAGGACTGAGCAATAATTATTACTACTACTACCACTATTACTACTACTACTATTTCCATCCCCCCCACTACTAATATTATTACTACTATTAGTACTGCTATTACTATTACTACTAGTACTGCTGCTGCTATTACTACTACTACTACTACTACTACTATCCCTACCACTATTACTACCATCACCACTGCTACTGCTGCTACTACTACTACTACTACTATCCCTACCACTATTACTACCACTACTACTACTACTATTATTACTACTATTAGAACTGCTATTACTATTACTACTACTACTGCTACTATTATTACTACCACTATTACTGTCACCACCACTACTACTGCTGCTACTACTACTATTAGTACTGCTACTACTATTACTACTGCTACCACTACTACTATTACTGTACTATTGCTTCTATTACTACTACTACTATTATTATCCCTACCACTATTACTACTACCACCACTACTGCTGCTGCTACTGCTACCTACTATTAATACTGCTACTACTATTACTACTACTACCACTACAACTATTACTACTACTACTGTTAGTACAATAGAAAGGCTTATTCAAGTCTGGATTGAAATAAATATCTGTGAAGGTTGTTTTTTGATTTAAAATTTTGTGATTCCTTCCAGATAAAGTCTTCTTAACCTATTCTTGGACCCCTTTGGCAACCTGATGAAACTCAATACTGCCATAGTTTGTTGCTCACATTCATAATTGAAAGAAATACCCAGTTTCATGGCAGAAACTAGGCATGGACCCACATTTAACACCACATACTAAGATAAGATCAAAATGGGTCCAAGATTTAGGCTTAAAGAATGAGATCATAAATAAATTGGAGGAACATGAGATGGTTTACCTCTCAGACTTGTGGAGGAGGAAGGAATTTGTGTCCAAAGGAGAACTAGAGATCATTATTGATCCCAAAATAGAAAATTTTGATTACATCAAATTAAAAAGGTTTTCCACAAACAAAACTAATGCAAACAAGATTAGAAGGGAAGTAACAAATTGGGAAAACATTTTTACAGTTAAAGGTTCTGATAAAGGCCTCATCTCCAAAATATACAGAGAATTAACTTTAATTTATAAGAAATCAAGGCATTCTGCAATTGAAAAATGGTCAAAGGATATGAACAGACAATTTTCAGATGATGAAATTAAAACTATTTCCGCTCATATGTAAGTGTTCCAAATCACTATTGATCAGAGAAATGCAAATTAAGACAACTCTGAGATATCATTACACACCTATCAGATTGGCTAAGATGACAGGAACAAATAATGATGAATGTTGGAGGGGCTGTGGGAAAACTGGGACACTGGTACATTGTTGGTGGAGTTGTGAAAGAATCCGGCCATTCTGGAGAGCAATCTGGAATTATGCCCAAAAAGTTATCAAAATGTGCATATCCTTTGACCCAGCCCTACTACTACTGGGCTTATATCCCAAGGAAATACTAAAGAAGGGAAAGGGACTGCATGTGCCAAAATGTTTGTGGCAGCCCCTTTTGTAGCAGCTAGAAACTGGAAAATGATTGGATGTCCATCAATTGGAGAATGGTTGGGTAAATTGTGGTACATAAATGTTATGGAATATTATTGTTCTATAAGAAATGACCAACAGGAGAAATACAGAGAGGCTTGGAGAGACTTATATCAACTGATGCTGAGTGAAACGAGCAGAACCAGATCATTATACACTTCAACAATGATACTGTACGAGGATGTGTTCTGATGGAAGTGGATACCTTTAACATAGAGAAGAGCTAATCCAATTCCAATTGATCAATGATGGACAAAATCAGCTACACCCAGAAAAGGAACACTGGGAAATGAGTGTAAACTGTGAGCATTTTTTTTTGTTTTTCTTCCCAGATTATTTTTACCTTCTGAATACAATCTTTCCTTTGCAACAACAACAACAACAAAATTCGGTTCTGCACATATATATTGTACCAACCATATACTATAAGATATTTAATATGTATGGGAATGCCTGCCATCTAGGGGAGGGGGTGGAGGGAAGGAGGGGAATAATTCGAAACAGAAGGGAGTACAAGGGATAATGTTTTAAAAAAAAATTACCTATACATTTGCACTGTCAAAAAAATGTTATAATTATAAAATTAATTTTTAAAAAGAGAAAAAAAAAAAGAAATACCCAATTTCACTCAGAGGTTAATGAAAATAAAGATGTATTCAATTTCATGGACTCTAACCCAATAAACCCCATTCCACTTTTAAGAACTCCAGTTCTGAAATGTAAACTCTTGGAACGAAGATTTTTTTAATCTTTATATCCTAAATGGCTAGGCAGTGCTCTATACATAGTCACCATTTAATGAATGTCTGTTGAATTAAACTGATCCTCACAGCAATCAAGGATGGTTAGTATGGAAATTCTCATTTCTGTTTTGCAGATGGGAAAACTGAGCTTCATAATAACAAAGTCACAGAGATGGTAGAAGTCAAGTTGAGAGATTCAAATCTATATTGCTTACCACTAAATCTACTCTTTCCCACTGTATTCCAGAAACAAATAGTTTTTAAAACTGACCTACATCTCTACCCAAGAAATAAACCAATTTATTCCTCTTATTGCTTTTTTTCCCATGGATCTCCTTGAAAACCTCCTTTCATTATCTGAATCAGATTAAGAAGTGAAAAAACATCTCTACCACTTTTTAATTCATACTAATGCAGCAGAGAAACACATCCACAGATGCCTCTGCTGGAGACCAAAATGGTGCTTTTGGTGAGTTCACTGGGGACGACTGGCCCAGCTGTGCACCGTAATCAATGACAGGTAAGGTGGAGAGATTTTCAGGAACTTAGAAATTAATTGCCCCAATGAAAACCACACCAAACCTTATCCATCAATAATCTTGACAGTGCTGTGAGAGGAAAGCTGGCTTTAATCAAGGACCTCTCGCCATAAGACTTCTTTTCAAAATTCTTGTATTGCGGCTTGCTCGCCCTCATGGAGAAGGATCAGATTTGGAGACAGGAAGGAGATCTTACAGCCTTCCACACTTTTCTATTATGCAAGGACCCATAATTCAATTCAATTAAAAACACCATTACAACAACTGTGTCAGATAGATCTTAAAAATTAGTAATGTTATCCCACTTTATAGGTGAGGAAACTGAGATCTATTAGGGGAGAGCCATGCAGCATTTCTTAATGAAAACAAAATTCGCAGAAGAGGCTGAAGAAGCCCTGGGTTTTCAAGCAATCATAGAAAAATAGGAGTCAGGAGGATCTAAGTTCAAAACCAGCCTCACACACTTATTAGCTAACCACAATTGTCCCAAAAAAAAAAAAAATCAGAGCTGGAAAACGTGAGTTCTTGCATATCTTTCCTGAAAGGATCTTCAGTCACAGAGATCTAGGTTTTTGTTTTGTTTGCTTTTTCCCTTTTTACTGTGCAATGGCAACATTAAAAGCCAAGATTTAACATTCATTAACACTTGACTGATGATAGGTTTCTTGTGTTTAGATCTCGAGGACTAAATACAATTGGGTTCTTGATTTCTAGATCTAATGTGATCTGATAAATTAATGTAAGTTAGAAAACCTTCTCCAGTCTTCTAAGTGGAAGACCTTTGATGGTCTACTTGGTGGACTTCTAGCTTATTGACATAGGAAACTTCCAGTGAGACACTCTCTTACTAAGGCAGACCAACTTCTCAGCAAATCCTAGTTTTAAAGAGTTGTTCAAAGGACTGAGTAGTGAAGGAGCTTGCCATACTCAGTGTGTGTGTCCTGCCATCTCTCTATGCACTGAGACATACTGTGACTAGTTCATATTTAAATAGGACTTAAAACTCTGCAAAGCTCTTTTTGTCATCAAAACCTCATGAGGTATATGGTGTAATTGTTTGGCAGGTAAGAAAATACATTGGAGAGATTATACGGGGGCAGCTAGGTGGTACAGTGGATAGAGCACCAGCCTTGAATTCAGGAGGACCCGAGTTCAAATCTGGTCTCAGACACTTAACACTTCCTAGCTGTGTGACCCTGGGCAAGTCACTTAACCCCAGCCTCGGGAAAAAAAAAAAGAGAGAGAGATTATACAATCTTGCTAGGGTCACATAACTGGAACTTCCATCTGGAAAGGTTGCTAGCATAGGAAATTAAGTAGCCTTCCTCCTTGGAACCAGGGGAGTAACTCTACTGCAGGCACCCAGTACACTCCATGAAGGTTATGTACAAAGCATAAAACTCTCAGAAAGCCAAAATTGCCATATCACAAAAGGCAATGGAAGGCCATGTGGAAGATGTAAACCCAGAGCAACAGCATCAACCCCCCTTAATGCTAATGTCTTCCTTCCATTAAGTTTTCCTGCGTAGAGCTTGCTTGTACATGGTCTCTCCCAGTAGACGAGGAAGCTCCTTGAGACTTTATTTTGTCTTTTACCCCATTGCCCTTATCACAGTGCTTGCTTTATAGTAGACAGTAAATCCATGTTGACTGACTGACAATATTTCATTGGGGAATCCATAAAATAGTAAATGAAAAGAATATTGGAATTGAGGTCTTCTGCTTCCTAAACATCCCTTCCGTTTTTCCATGCTGTTCACTGCCCTTAAAGAATATAGAGAAGTAATGAGTTAGGGGGCTCTTCTTGAGGAACTTGCTTGAATATCATCATTTCATTTTCTGCCTGGGTCATCCATGTTCACTTCACACTCTACTCTACTCTTCATTGTCTGAACTTTTCTACCTCCTCCCGTTACAATATAAGCCCCTTAAGGCCGGTACTCTCTTTTTAGCTTATATTTTTGCTCAGAGCTTAGCAAAGTTCCTACCTATAATAAACACTCAATAAATGCTTGCTCTCATGTTCTTTGTGTATATTCACATATATCTATCTTCTGCATTTTTATCTATCCATCCTTTTATCCACCTACCTGTCCATCTCTCAGCTATCCATTGATTAATTATCCATTCATCTATTTATCTTTTTATCTATTTATCTATCATCTATCTATCCATCCATCGTCTAATTGCCCGGAAGCAGGGGTCTAGGACCCTTGAGTATGAGGTTCTGAGATATTTCCACTGATATCTGAGGGAAATAATGGTCATGATGGTCAAGGCGGTGGAAATTCAGTTTGCCTGCCACAAGTTTGCTCTTGACTCTCTGCCTCAGGATGATTAGCTGCTCTGGTTAGGTTGGT
Organism: Sminthopsis crassicaudata; assembly: GCF_048593235.1. Taxonomy (NCBI): domain Eukaryota; kingdom Metazoa; phylum Chordata; class Mammalia; order Dasyuromorphia; family Dasyuridae; genus Sminthopsis; species Sminthopsis crassicaudata. The sequence continues at coordinate 217,379,043 of NC_133622.1, read as the reverse complement.
TTGCCTTTTCTCTTGGTTGCAGTTGGTTGGCAGTTGGCATTAATGGTTCAGGGATGGTAGTTCCCCCTTCCACACAAGGACAGAACTTTGGATGGCCTTCTGGTCTGGACAGGACTGGAAGCAGAGTTAGTAAGGAATAGGTGACTATTTCTGAAGCTCTTCCCATCAGGTCATGTAAAACAAAACATATCAATCAAAACAAACAAATAAAACACAAGTGCTCTGAGAATGTTTTTTTGTTTTTTTGTTTTTTTCAGGATGTCCAAACCAAATGTGAGGAAATTCTTTCAGTCACTTCCTTCCGTTGGCAAGTCTCCTTCGCCTCATTTGGAGCAGCCAAGGTCTATTAAACCTGGGAACCAGCACCTTAAAAACTTGTTATTTCCAACACTAATAACGATTTCAGTTCATTTCCTGTTTTTCTTCTCTGCCAGCAGCAGTGCTGGTCAGACACTAAAATAAGTACAAAGGGAAACAAATTATTGGTAGAAAAATCTGTAATTGCTTTTCATCTTTAGAGCATTTGGAAAGATGAATGGCTGCTCTTAGGATCTATATAGTCCAGCACCAAAGGCAAGCAGCATGGTAGAAAAGGAGGCTGGATCAATAACTTGATGGTAAGAAAGAGGAAAAAAACCTCATCGATTGCTGGTTAACATTTAACAACCATTTTTTTGGGGGGAGGAGGGAATAATGCACACGGGATACTCTTTTAAGCTTAATCTGCATTAGTGACATTTTCTTCATCACTTTCTTAAATTTAGATGAATATTAAATAACAATAAATTAAATTTGTAGTTTCTGCTGATACTTCATTCTGAAATTCAGTAACTGTCTCAGGTGGGAGAGCTGTAAGAGTTGGAGGAGACCCATCTAGCAATAGTCTAATCCTTGGGATTTAGAACTAAAAGGGACCCTAAAAGTCACCCTTGATATCAATATGAGGAAAGGAAACACAGAGAAGAAATTTGCCCAAGGACAGGAAATAAAAGGCAAAACTGAGATTCAAACCTAGATTTTACAGTTTAAAGTCAGGAAGACTTCCACTGTTCTCTTACTTTACAACTGAGACTTAGTGAGGTAAAATGATTTGTTCAAGATCATACAGTAAGTGTCATTGGAAAAACTCAAATTTGGATCTTCTGATTCTCAGATTCTTCCATGCTAAGACTCTTTGCCCTATATTGGATCCAGTCTCAAAGTTCTACACAAGGTTTTCCAACATCCTTTGTGGATTGCTTCAGATTCAATTCACAAAACATTTATTGTGTGTTTTCTATGTGCCGAATACCATGCTAATTTGGGGGACATAAAGACAAAAGTCAAAATTGTCCCTTCTCCTGGAACTTTCATCATCCTGGATGTAAAGGGAATGATCTTGTTTCAAATGAGTCAATCAAACACAGCAAACACTGATTATCATGTCAGGTACTGTGCTAAGCACTGAGGGTAGAAAGAAAGGGGAAAAAACCACAAGGTTCCTTTCTTCAAGGAGCTTACACTCTAATGGGGGAAATAAGTTTAGTAAAGCTGCTGTGGCAAGTGAGAGAATAAATTAATTAGAGAGGTGTAAAAGGATTTCTTTCTTCTCTCTTCTCTTCCCTTCCTTCCTTCCTTCCTTCCTTCCTTCCTTCCTTCCTTCCTTCCTTCCTTCCTTCCTTCCTTCCTTCCTTCCTTCCTTCCTTCCTTTCTTTCTTTTTTCTTTCTTTCTTTCTTTCTTTCTTTTCTTTTTCTTTCTTTCTTTTATCTTTCTTTCTTGCTTGCTTGCTTGCTTGCTTTGTTTCTTTCTGTAAGTTTTCTTGATCACAATGACTAATGTAAAAGTGTTTTACATAACTGCACATGTATAAGCTATATCACATTGTTTATTGTCTCAGGGAAAATGGAGGTGAGAAAAAAGAAATAGAATTGGGAACTCAAAATTTAAAAATCTTAAATGTTAAAAATTGATTTTACATATATTTTGAGGGAAAATAAAATTATATATATTTTTTTAAAAATTAGGAATGAAGCTTTTTACTAGATATCACAATAACGGATAATCATAATTAAAAAAAAAGGTTTAATCTGCATCATTAACACTTTTCTTCCTTAAATGTAGACAATCAAAAAAGTTAGTAAATCAACACCTGATTTCTGAGGTGTAAATATTCACCAGGAAAATTTAACAATGACTCTCAGATTTGGCAAGAATTGCTCAGCTGATAGGGAAGGGGGCAAGGCATTTGAAGGTAGAGGATAAGGTAACATCAAACCAATTCACTAAGAGGCTGAGAGTGAAGGGAGGAGAATAGTCTAAGAAAGAATTGAGGGGAGAAATGGGAATGCAGAACAAAGATGTTCTTTGACATGTCAAAAGGCAAAGGGAAAGATGGAATGATAAAATGTTATGATGAGTAGAAAATCTATGATTTATGGGAAAATCAATGTTATTACCATCTCTTCTGGTAGAGTAAAGGAGCAGACCATGAGAAATGAGTAAATTAAGGAATGGGGAAGTTAGGATTTTTGAGGAAAATACTAGTATGTATGTTGAAGTCCCTTAATATGAGGGCAGGGGTTGAGGAGAGAAAGATTATGTTCTGAGGGTCAATTGATTATGACTCCTATGACATGTATTAGATTATAAATTTGAATAGCACCCTCAAAGGAGGAGTTGTTGATTGATGATAGAAAAGGGAGAGCAATAGGAAGCAAAGAGTATTCAGGTTCCTTCTCTGACAGGGGGTATGAGTGAAAGGGCCATGAGAACTGGAAAGGAGGGCCGAGGATGTAGTGCTGTGGAGAGGAAGTCAGAAGATGGAAGAAGTGAGAAAGGGAAAAGTTTAAGATAAAAGGAAAGCTTTTTGGTTTTTTGTTTGTTTGTTTGTTTTTTTGGTTTTTGGTTTTTGTTTTGTTATGGAGCAGGTATGCCAAAGAGCACAATGGAAGAAAGGGTTGGGTAGATCTGGAGTAGGATTTTTTGGAAGTTGGGTTGATGAATATCAGAATAGGGGAGTGGGCTGATAGGATTATTTATTTCTGCAGCCAGGGACTCAGAATCTCTGCGATGAGGAGACTATGAGGGGATCCTAGACTTACATTTACTTTTAATGTTTTAAGGGGGAGTAAAAATGGCGGGTTTGGGTACATGTGAATGTTTTAAATGTTCACGCTCAAACAGCATTACACTAAATTGTGCAGTGGAATTCCGAGAGGAATCCCTTGAATGGCCGGCTTTGTAATGTTGAAATTTAATTAAGAAAACTGTAGGAAGAATTTCAAATCTGGTTTCACACCAGTGGTTTTGATAGCTAGCACTGTATTTTTCATCCTTATTGCTTTCAGATCTACATAAATCTCTTTTTTGTTTGTCTTAAAGTTGAATGTATGTGAAATGTGATCCTTCTCTGTGTTCTAGTGCTCTTTTGGAATCCAGATACTCCACTTCCTCCACATCTGCCGTGAAACCAAATAGTGATTAATGTGACCTGTGAGTACGACCAGTAAGTGGGGCCAATGACCAATTCTTTAAACCTGTTGATTTTGAAGGAGTACCTATCGTTTCCCTTAATTTGGCTAATATTCTACAGCACAAGCTTTCTGGCTTATAAAAAGACTACAGAATGATAATTCCAACGTCCAAGACTTCTACAACATCTGAAGTTTGTAATTTAAATTTCTTACAAACACTTTGTCTTTCAGAAAGATAATCTAACTCAACTCCAGAAAAATAGGACTGCTGAATGTAAGTTACAGCATGACAGTAAAAAATATGTGTGTGCGTGTGTGTGTGTGTATGTGTATATATATATATATACACATACACACACACACACACACACGCACACACACAGATACTTATATATTTTCCTTACATCATTCCAGGAAATAAGTAGTACAAATATTATTGTTCCCACTTGGCTGATGAGAAAAAGACAAAGATCTGACTTGATTTACCTGTGGTCCTAATAAATACTATACTTGGGGTCTGAACCTATTCCCCCCAATCTCACATTCAGAATTCTTTCCATTATCTTAGTCTGCTTCTTAAATATAATCCTAAGCAGCTAACAATGAAAAAGTCATATTTCAGCAATTCAGATGGAGTAAAACCAATCTCTTGGAGAAAATTTGAGAATTTTACAATCTTTCTGTAGTGAACCATACTTTTATGTTTTAAACACTCAACCTAATGAGAGTACACATTGACCAAATATTGTAATCAACAGTTCGATACTTCATGCTTCCCTTTCTTTTTTTTTTTCCAATTTATTGATCCCACTGAGTTTTGGGCCTTTGGTTAGTTGTGATTCCATGGAATTTAGGCTAAAAGATGAATAATTTATCTCTAATCCTTCATCGAAACTACATTTGGCTTTGTACAACCTGGATTCCTTGAGATGTGACTACAAGGTAATGTGTCTGAGGTTCTAACAAACACATCACTTACATTATCCAGAGAGTTGACCTTCAAAGATGTACCCTTGGGAGCCTATCCATTTCTGAGCAATGCTGTTCAAAGCCTGTTTGGATTCTTCCTGAGGAACAGCCAAGGCCCAAAACAAAATCTTTTGAATAATCTTGATGGTGACAAATGTTTATTCTTTATGTGTAGGATTGATTTTTTTCATAAACATCTGAAAGTGATTCAGAACTAAATCTGGTAAATAAAATGGAAAAGAGGCTAGGGAATAACATTTTTAAATTTTTAAACATGTGACTAAAAATAATTAGATTGATATAGACCAATGAATTTTACTTAACAAAATTCTACAATATATTGATGAGGGATAGTTTCTTCTGAACATTAACAAAGAGGATGAATGATCACCAAGATCTCCATTAGCTAATCAAGAACAGTCATCATGGTCTCATTGCATCTTTTGACAGGGTCAGAAAGTCAAAGCAATGCTGTAGACACTATATATTGAACTATCACTAAAGAATTTAACAGTCTCTCCCACTATAAGATGAGATAGATGGATATTGATAGATGATAGTATGATTAGGTAGATTTGGAAGTTATTAGATTACTAGACTCAAAGAAGAATCATTAATAAATTAATATCTGTTTTAGAGCAGGCCTTTTTAAAATTTTTCTACTCACCAATTCCTTTTTCACCTGAGAAATATTTATTGATAATAAATCATAATTTTATGATTTCCACATTGTTATATGATCCCACAGTTTAAAAAATTTTGACTTGGAGGTAGACGTCTACTGTAGTGCTCTAAGTATTTTTTCTTGGTCTACAATTGAATATTTTCATTAATGATTAGGACGAAGGCATAGATAGTATATTCATCAGGTTTACTGATGGCATGAATCTGGAAAAAAATAACTAACATGTCGGATAACAGAGTCCAGATCTCAACAGACCAGAAAATCAGTTGACTTAATGTAAGATGAAATTTAATAGGTGTAAACAAGAAATCCTTCACTTACATTTTAAAAAATCAACATCATGCATATAGGATGATGGAGGAGTGGCCATATAACAGTTCACATGAAAACAAAACTCAATAAAAGTTAAAATTTGAAATAGTCCCAAATGGTTGATATGTTCTTAAGCTGCAGAAAGAGACAGTGCAGAGTAAGAAAGAGATAACATCGTTCTATATACTTTGATTTAATCCAGAATCCAGAATAATCCAGAAGAGCATGGACCAGAAGGCTAGAAATCATCCTGGAAGGCGATTGATGTAAGAAGCAAGGAATGCTTTATGTAAAGGTAAGAAGACTTAAGGGTACCTGATAACTATCCACAAGTATCTGAAGAAGTGTCAGGGATGAAGTTTGATGACCATTTACCCATGAGAGAGGATGCATGTTCAGAAGCAAGTTATGTTTGAAACCTTCCCTCAGGGATGCTCTCCAATACCTTTATCTTGTTTGTACATCATTGCTTTCATATTGTTTCCCTGCTATTAAGACTGTTGAAAGCAGGAACTGTTTTTTGTCTTTCTTTGAATCCTTGGTACTTAATACAATTATGATGACTGGGTGGTGCATTGGGTGGAGACCTGGGCCTGAAGTCAGGAATGTTTGAGTTCAAATCCAGACTCACTAGCTGTGTGACCCTAGACAAAAATCTATCCGTTTCCTATAAAGTGTAAAGTAAACTGGAGAATAAAATACCAAACCACACCTGTATCTCTACCAAGATCCCACCACTACCACCAAAAAAAAAAAAAAAGAAAAAGAAAAAGAAAAGTCAAAAAGTCAAACATGATTGAAACTATTTTTTGTATGATTAAAATATTTGTATTTATTTTTTTTAATTAAAGCTTTTTATTTTCAAAACATATGCATGGATAATTCTTCAAATGCTTGCAAAACCTTGTGTTCCAATTTCCCTCCTTCCCTCAGCTCTTCCCCTAGATGGCAAGTAATCCAATATATGTTAAACATTGTAGAACTATATGTTAAATCCAATATATGCATACACATTTATATAATTGGCTCGCTGCATAAGAAAAAATCAAATCAAACCAGAAAAGTGAGAAATAAAATAAAATGCAAGCAAATAACAACAAAAAGAGTGAAAATACAATGTTGTGATCCAGCCTCAGTTCCCTCGGTTCTCTCTCTGGGTACAGATGGCTCTCTTCATCACCAGATCATTGAAATTGGCCTGAATCACCTCATTGTTGAAGAGAGCCATGTCCATGGTTGAAACTACTAAACAACAACAAAATACCTGACCCCCAAGGGAACCATATATTTTAGAGAAATATGTAACTTCAGATTCCTGGACCTGTCCAGGTGCTGTAGCTCTGTGATCCAGAAGCAGTAAAGGGAAACTGGTAAAGGGGAGATATTCCAGAACCAAGGAGATTCAAAAACCAAGACATTAAAAAAAAATAAAAACAAAACTTTGCTTTTCATTGTTATCATGAGTTACATGGTTTATTCAATTTTGTGAAATGAACGGGAAAGGACTTATTAAATCCTAAGTGCTTGCCAAGCATTGTACTAAACACTGGGAATGCAAAATAGAAAAGCAAATAGTTCCTACCCTCAAGAAGCTTACATTCTAATAAAGAAGCAATGGAAATAGGGGAATATGGTGGACAAGATGGGGCTCTTTGCTCTAGACTTGACTTGCTCATTTAAGACCTAGAAAATATTGTGGTAGTAGAGGATATTGACAGTATAAAGACATAGTTGAGAAGGTGAAAAAAGAGAGTTAAAAGAAGCATACTTATGGCATGAAATGCCTGAAATGGTGGGCAGATGGGATAATCACCATTCAGGATGATGAGCTCCAGGGAAGAAGTTACAGAGATGAAAAGGATAAAATAAAGTCCTGTAGGTATGATCTCTAGCAGATGGTAAGAATATTGCTAGAGGAAATGGTAGACTCTCTAGAAAGTCAGGGCTTTTTCTCTGGGGAGAATGTGTTTATAATATACCAGTTGTACTATAAGTATGGAATTCTATATAGGTTTCTCAATATTGCAGAAAAAAAAAGAGAAATTTCTTCATTATTTGTGGACTCGGGTATCAGTCCTTTGGATTTTTTTGTTAAATCAAAAAGAGCCCTTCCTATGTTAAATGTTTTGTTAGCCTGAATGCTTGCATGGGAGCTCTGAGACCTTTTACCCTTTGTTGGTGAAGATTTAGATATAGACTAACTCCTAATGTTTTTAGAGAAAACCTTGAGTGGGGAGCAAAAGGAGCCAAATTCTCATGTTACTAGGTAAAAACTCTGGGTTCATACATGGTATGAAGGGGAAAAAACCAATTTCAAATAATATTCACAAAGCTGGCATTTATATACTGCTTTAAGGTTTGTAAAGCATTTCACATATGTTATCTCATTTCAACCTCAAGATTGAACCAAGTCTGTATAAACTCAGAGTTTGTGGTTCTGAGCCAACAGTTAGACATAGTTATATGTAAATTATTCTTTTGGATTTGCTTCCTGATCTAGTGTTATCCACTAAAAGAGACTCATTTTCTTCATGAGTATAAGCAACAATGAAAAGACTTGAAAGTTTCTAGAGGCAATATTCCTTCCTTCCAAGAGAGTGGCAGGATAAGAATGAGCATGAGTTTGCTTCTTTTCTTTTCTTTTGAAAAGTGAATATGTTCAACCTCATTAAGCACTTGGATTTATTACCAGAAAGAAAGACGTGGTAGATACTATGTGATGGATGAATCCATTCAAAATTGGAAATCTTTACTGCTTGTTTAATGTGACCAACAGGTGAATTTTGAATAAGCGACTTTCCAGGAATTATGTTGGTTCGTAATTGATCCTTCTTTTCATGTCCTTTGCAAGAACAGCAATATTGGATGCAGATTTTTTTAATGTTTATCATAACGGAATGGAACAATGAATCATAGAAGTAATTTTTTTAATCTAATCCCTTGCTTCCAAGGAGAATTCCAACCCTTAAAATTGAAGTAGCTTAGTTTATCTCTACATGTGTTCTATAAGACGGACAACAATCCAATTACCCATGACACTGACCCATTGGGAAGATGAGGTCATGGAAGAAAGGAGTAAAGAGTTTTTCCCTAAGTCATATGGCTAAGAAATGAAAGAGTTGAGATTAATTCTGTGTTTTGATTCCTAGGGCCATGAGAACTCTTTCTACCAGAATCATAGCTCCCAGAAATTCATGGATTGCTACAGAATCATCAGTGAACAGGTCTGTGCCTGGGAATACTGACAATTTATATAAGAAAAATCAAACTAATGTTGCTTAAATGTAATTCATAGTGTTGACATTATCTTGTTCAAATTAGAACAAGCAGCCTTCTATTCTTTTAAAAATGATAATTTTTAAAAATACTAGCTAGTGTATATATATATATATATATGTATATGTATATATATATATCTATATATATCTCCATATATATATATATATATGTATATATAATGTGTGTGTATGCCTACTATGTACCAGGCACTATACTAAGTACTTTACAAATATTATTTCATTTGATTATGTAATTGGATTCTCACAATAGCCCCAAAAGATATCAGCCTTCTATTCTTTTAAAAATATTATTTTTTAAAATATTAGCTAGGATAGATAGATAGATAGATAGATAGATAGATATAGTGCCTACTATGTACTTGGTACTATACTAAGTATTTTACAAATATGATTTCATTTAATTATCTCATTTGATCCTCACAACAGCCCCCCCAAGTTATTATTAGTCCCATTTCACAGTTGAGAAAACTGAAGCAAATAGAGGTAAAGTACTTTCTCTGGAACACACAGTTATTAAGTGTCTAAGGCCAAATTTGAACTCAGTTTTTCCTAATTTCAGGCTATTTCGTACCTATGATATACAAGGCATTGTGTAATTTCCTTTATCCATCATAAAATACCATTTCTGTTAAAGGTCATCTCCAGTCATCGTGATCTAGATCTTATCACTGGAACTACATGATTCCAGAGAAGAAAGTGAGACTTTTGACTCACAGCCTTCTCTCACTTCAATCCAATTCATTTGCAGGTCATAGCAATAGATGTCATAGATCCTTTTGGAAAATAAAGGACAAATAACAATCTTTCTCTTACTTTTCCTTGTTTTTGGGAAGCATAATGTCTAATCTTTTTAGTGTTTGCTTATATTTTAGTTGAGCTAAAAGCAAAATAATAATAATAGCTAGATTTAAATACACTTTGAGATTTGTAAAATGCTTTACATATATTACATCATTTGATTCTCATAACAATCCCTATTTTACAAATGAGGAAAACAAAAGCAGAAGTTAAATAATTTGTACAGGACTACACAGCTAGGTAATACTTGAGGCTGGATTTGAAATTAGGTCTTAATATCTAAATCCATTTTCCATCAATTGGAGAATGGTTGGGTAAATTATGGTATATGAAGGTTATGGAATATTATTGCTCTGTAAGAAATGACCAGCAGGAGGAATACAGAGAGGCCTGGAGAGACTTAAATCAACTGATGCTGAGTGAAATGAACAGAACCAGAAGATCACTGTACACTTCAATGCTGTATGAAGATATATTCTGATGGAAGTGGAAATCTTCAACATAAAGAAGATCCAACTCACTTCCAGTTGATCAGTGATGGATAGAAATAACTACACCCAGAGAAGGAACACTGGGAAGTGAATGTAAATTGTTAGCACTACTGTCTATCTACCCAGGTTACTTATACCTTCGGAATCTAATAATTAATGTGCAACAAAAAATGGTATTTACACACATATATTGTATCTAGGTTATATTGTAACACATGTAAAATGTATGGGATTGCCTGTCATCGGGGGGAGGGTGTGGAGGGAGGGATAATTTGGAAAAATGAATACAAGGGATAATGTTATTTTAAAAATTGCTCATGCATATATACTGTGGAAAAAAATTCTAAATAAAAAAAAATCTAAATCCATGTCTCTAACCATTGTACAATCTAGTTGCCTCAATTAAATTAAATAAAAACATCAGAAAAGATGGAAAGAAAGGGAAGGAAGGAAGGAAGGAAGGAAGGAAGGAAGGAAGGAAGGAAGGAAGGAAGGAAGGAAGGAAGGAAGGAAGGAAGGAAGGAAGGAAGGAAGGAAGGAAGGAAGGAAAAGAGAGAGAGAGGAGGAGGAGGAGGAGGAGGAGGAGGAGGAGGAGGAGGAGGAGGAGGAGGAGAAGAAGAAGAAGAAGGAAGAAGAAGAAGAAGAAGAAGAAGAAGAAGAAGAAGAAGAAGAAGAAGAAGAAGAAGAAGAAGAAGAAGAAGAAGAAGAAGAAGAAGAAGAAGAAGAAGAAGAAGAAGAAGAAGAAGAAGAAGAAGATGATGATGGAAAAAAATATTTCAAATCAGGAAATCTCTGTTCTTTGTTCAAATCCTGGCCCTACTATTTACTATCTATCAATGTAACTTTAAACAAGCCCCTCTGCATTCCTCGGATTTGTACACCTAAGAAAACTGAACTAAGCCAAAGATTATTAACTTGGGATTTAGGGACAGATTTCTGGGTTGGATGGGATACAGAAGGTATCTATCTGTGAATTTGAGTGGGAAAAATATTACTACTCTTTTCCCCCTAATCTTTAACTGAAATTTAGCATTTCTTTCAATTATTTAAAAACGTTGTTCTAAGAAAATGATGATAGGTTTTACCAGGCTACCAAAGGGATCTATGAAACAAAAAAAAAAAAATTAAAAAACCTCTTAGCTCAACAGTTTATTGTAAACTCTCTTCATATCCTAACTCCCATAGTCCTGAGTGGTACCTCCACTGGGTCTCATTGGGATTTCCTCCTTGTGACACAGAGATGACTGGGTTTTCAGAAAGCCTTTCAGTGGAAGATAAACTATGAGGGAGGAGGGACCTACCAAGAGAGACAGGCTTTTAGTTCAGAATTAGCCGTGGTCTATGATCTACTGTTAGGTGGCCCATTGGACAGAGGACCTGGCTGGGATTTAGGAGGACCCGAGTTCAAATCTAGTCTCAGATACTTACTAGCTGGGTGATTCTGGGCAAGTCACTTAACTCTATTTACCTCAGTTTCCTTATCTGTAAAATGAGAAGGAAATGACAAGAAAATCTCAGATCAGGAAGAGTTGGACATGATTGAAATGGAAACAGAAAAAAAGTGAGTAAACTGAGTGTCGGCTGAGTGAAGGCCCTATTAAGTATGATCTGTGATTGGGCAGCTAGGGCCCAGTGAAATCCACGTGCCTGAAAACATCCCAAGGACACCTGAATGATACTCAAAACCAGAGAGCATGTGGTTTCTGGGTGACAATCATTCTGAGACCTGCTATTGTCATGGAGCTCACGGATCCAGGCTTAATACTGTTCTGGGATCTCTTTTATGTCTAGACAACTATTCATAATGAAATACATGTCTTAGTAATGAAATCCACCTCCTTGGTCCAGAGGGGTTTCCATTGGTGACGGCTAGCCTGAGAATGCCTGACTTTGGATGGAGACCTCAAAAACGGAGAGAGAAGGAGCTTCCTTACAATCCAGAGAGCAAACCCACAAGCCCGGCAAGTAGATAGGACAAATATTACAGTCCCCATCTTACAGATGAAAACACTGAGGTTCAAAGAGATGACATGGTTTGCTGGGAGCTATAACCACTGGGAGTTTTGTTGCTTTGTGGTCTCAAGAAAAGACAAGTCCCATAGCTTTGTGATGTTTGCTGACTGGGAGAATGAGAAATGTGGCAGAAAGAATTGTGTCATCATGCCCAAGTGCAGAAGAAATGCACAGATAGAAGTCACAAAAACCGGATTCAAATCTGGGCTCTGACACCACATAGCTGTGTAGCCTTGAGGAAATCAGCTCATCTTTCTCCTTTGCCAATTAAGGATAATGACACTTTTATCACTTGGTCTTTTTTCCACAGAGGCCTTTGGGAGGGAAGTTTGGTTCTAGAAAACCAATCTTGTCCTGGAAATCAGGAGATCTGGCTTGAGATCTTGCCACAAAGCTTTGCTAGGGGCCCCAGCTTCTTGTCCAGGTCTCAAGTTTCCTTACCTGAAAATGAGAGGTCTAGATGATCTCCAAGATTTCTTCTGGTTCTAATGTCCTTTAAAAGTCTATCTGACATCAGTGATGATACCTGATAAAATATAATTTTCCTCTTTCCTTTTCTAGTAGTAGTAGTAGTAGTAGTAGTAGTAGTAGTAGTAGTAGTAGTAGTAGTAGTAGTAGTTGTTAAAGGAAGAGGAGGATGAATTTTCATAGCAGCAGCAATAATAGTAATAATAGTAGTAGCAGTAGTAATAATTATAAGGGGAGGAGTAGCAGCAGCAATAATAGTAATAGTAATAATGGTAGTAGCAGTAGCAATAATAGTAGTAGTAATAATTATAAGGGGAGGAGTAGCAGCAGCAATAATAGTAATAGTAATAATGGTAGTAGCAGCAGCAATAATAGTAGGAGGAAGAAGAGAAGAAACAGCAATAATAGTAGTAGTAGTAGTAGCAGCAGCAATAATAGTAATAATATTAGTAGTTGTAGCAATAATAGCAGTTGTAATTGTAATAGGAAGAGAAACAGCAGCAGCAACAATATTAATAGTAGTAGGAACAGCAATAATAGTAATAGTAGCAGAAGCAATAGTAGTAGTAATAATAACAGCAGCAATATAATAGTAATATTAATAGCAGCTGCAATAATAGTAGTTGTAAAAATAATAGGAGGAGCAGCAGCAGTAGCAATAATAGTAACAGTAGTAATATTAGCAGCAGCAGCAATAATAATAGTTGTAATAGTAATAGTAGTAATAGTGGCAGCATCAATAATAGTAACAACATATAGTCACAATAGTAGCAGCAGCAGTAATTATTAGCAAATATTAGAAGCAGCAATAATAGTAATATTAGTAGCAGCAGCAAAAATGGTAATTGTAATAATAATAGGAGCAGCAACAATAATAGTAATAGTAATAGTAGCCCTACCAGCAATAGTAGTAATAATAGTAGTAGCAGCAGTTTATAGCATTTTAAGGTTTACAGAATGATTTTACATGTGTTATCTCATTCAATCCTCACACCTATCCTCTGAGATATATAATTATTTTCATGTTTGTTATAGATAAGGAAACAGAGGCTGAGATATGTGCTCAAAGCTACACAGTTTGTAAGATAGGATTTGAACTCAGATCTTCTTGATGCTATAAATACAGCATTCTATCCACCACATCATCCACTGCTCCCACCTATCCATCAGATGGGATTTAACTTAATGATACCACCCAGATATATCGTGTTCCAAACAACATATCTATTCCTGAAATGCTTCATTTCCTAGAGCTGTTATAAATTGAATCCCATTTTCCTATTGACTTACATTAAACTAACAGAGATGTATTATCACCATTTGATGAATTTTCAATTGGCAATTGCTTTTAACGTTTGAGCTTGGGTTTTCTCTGCCAGATCTCTGTCCTGTGATTAATGGGCTATAAACCAACTCCCAAAATGCATGAGAAATGCTCCAAATTTAAGGGAAATTTGGATGAATTCTTCTGGGCCAGGAATCCTTGTTGTTTAATTAAATTTCTATTTACATGAAAGGTAGAATTAAAAAGGGCTTGTTTCTAGTTCTAGTTCTGCCTTAGACAAATCATTCTGAATTATGGCTTCCTCATCTATCAAATGAATGGATGGATGAATAACTAGTTGAATGAATGAATGAAAATGCATTTAAGTGTTAACTTTGAGCAAAGCACAAAGCATCAGGGATACAAATAAATGAGCAGAACAATCCTTGCTCTCAGAGAACCCCCTTTTTGAATGGGGGAGATACCAGGTGGAAGGCTTTAGCAGCAAGTCAGATGGTCCTTAGTTCTCATGATTCTCAGAAGGAGGCAACAAAGTAGATTGTAATGCTTCTTTAAATCCAGTTCATATAGCCTCCACCATCCTATATAGCCTCTGCTAAATTTTGGCACCCTGGAACATTCCACGTAGTTACAACTCTGTCCGTGCAGTTTTCTGCAACAAAAAGGCTTATTTTACATATTGAGATTCTTGGCTCCTCTGAATTCACTTCAAATCTTCCTTTATTTATATACTCTTTTATAAAGCTTCTTTTATTTCATCGGGTCCTTCAAATGCATGTGCTTGAACCATTAAGCTTGAGACCAGCACTCAAAGTAAGCTGAGTCCCAATGTGTAGAATAAAATATATGGTTTCTGAAATTTCCCCTTCAGCAGAGCTATAATCAGAGTTGGGTGATCAAGGTTGTGCTTGGGTATACCAAAAATTATGAGTAGTTTATAATACGTTGACCAGGTAGAAACAACTAAGCTTAGCAATTTAGTTAACAAGAATGATTTGTTGGAAGCAACCCAGTTAGCAAGCTTCCTATTCCATCCCACCAAGACGTGCTCCTCCAGCAGTAGCCTTGAGTTTTCCAAGGACTTTGTCCCTGGATTTTTCTCCCCAACACCTCCAGCTTAAATTGTCTTTTAAAACTGATTGAAGAACATGTTTTAGGGTGTTTTTCCTCACTTGCCACGATTCTTAGTTACAGCTGTGGCTCTGGGGTGAGTGAGGGGAGGAACACTACAATTCTGCCATTGACATGTCTTCTGGGTTGCTTTGACTCTGCCCTCATGGACTGGCAAACGTGTCACTATGGGCCATATCCTGGATCCACCATCAGTCGGTCTGTAAATGACATCAGTGTGTTTGTCTATGGGTGTTGGGATAAAGCAGAGATATTGTTTCCAAACCAAATATCCTTTTTCATGCATTGTGTTAACAGAGAAAATGAACATAATTGGATCCTCTGAGGTCATCACAAGTGAGACCTGTGCAAGGAAGAGATGGAAAGGTCACCTTCTACCTTCTAGGATGCTTCATGTCTATCTTAGAATGAGACTCCCAGAATCCCTGCCGTTAGCTTCGGTTTAATAATATTACTCAAATTTCTCTTCATCCCCCCCTCCCTTGCCCAAATCAGGTTTACCTCCCGACCATCACATCGTTTTTGTGTGTTCCTTAAATGTTAACTTTCAGATAATCATAGTGTATTTATGTAATTAGTGTAATTCCATGTAATTATGTGTCTACAGTGTGTAATTATGGAGAGCTAACAGCTAACAGTGTGGTGGCTACGCTCCGGAGTGAGAATACACTGTACACGCCGAGCAGATGCTTGTTATTGGTGTATAGTCAGGGTTCTTCTCATTTCAAGGTTGTGGGGATAAATAATGGGCTCATTGTAAACTCATTATCTATAAAGTATGCTTTAGTGAAAACACATGTGGGAGGGGTAGCGGGAGGGGGAGGGATGGTGGAGCTTCAGAAGCAGCCTTAAATTCGGTGCGACTCAAAAAGGAGACAGAAAGGTACAGCCGAGAATATGGAACTGAGGGTTTGAAGTGGTCCTTTGGTTGTTCTTGAGTCATCTTTCAGTCCTGTCCAACCTTTGATGACCCATTTGGAGTTTTCTTGACAAAGGCACTGGAGATGTTGGCCATTTCCTTCTCCAGCTCATTTTACAGAGAAGGAAACTGAGGCAAACAGGGTGAAGTGAAGGGTCCAGAGTCTCATAGCTAATAAATGTATAATAAGGCTGGATTGGACTCTTGAAGTTGAGTTTTTCTGGCTTGGCACTCCATCCATTATGACATCATCTAGCTGCCTGCTTTGAATCTTGCCTCTTTCACCCACCAACTGTGGAGCATTGGGCAAGTCATTTAGCTTCACATTCATCATATGTAAAATGTGAAGCTTGGATGACATGGTCTTTAAGGTCCCTCCAGGGTCTAGGTCCTATAATTTTCAACATATTATCTAGAAAATAGAAGTCAAATGCTTTGCCGGAGGTCACACAGCCATTGTAAGAGAGGCAAGACTTGAATCCAGATCTTCCCCACTCCCAGCCAGATTTTCTGTTTACTACATCATGCTGCTGCTCAGACTCAGGAAAGTTTGAGTTCAAATTCTGACCCTGATACTTGGCTCTGTGATCTCCTACAAGTTCCTTAACCTTTTAGCACTTAGAACCAGTGATGTCCAATTCAAATAGAAAGGGAGACCACTAATGGGAACACAAAGGCTGCATGCTGATTTAGTTCAAAGATGTAACTTTATCTTTTTTTTTTTTGTATTTTTATTTGTTTTGTTAAATTTTCCAATTACATTTTAATCTGGATTGGCTGCACTTGGGAGGCTGTGGGCTTCCTTTCTTTGATTCCTCTGTGCAACTACAGATTGTAGAGAGCGCCAATGAACACTGATGAAGGGAGTTTCCTCACCTGGGGTGTTGGCCCTTACCCTTCCTAACACAGAATTCTCTGAGGCAGCTGGAGAAGGATCTTTATCTTTATTCTTTCTATGGGGAAACCGAGGAGTAAGGTGGTGAAGACACAGCATGGTAGGCAGGGTACACATGAGGAAATGGTTCAAAACCCACTTCTGATACCTGTGTTTATAGAGTGACAAGGCACTCTCTCTCCCAGGACTCAGTTTTCCCATCAGTAAAATGGGGGGAGGATGAGGGATGTCAGATTAGATAAGTACTGAAGTCCTTTCCAGCTCAAGGTCTATGATATTAAGATAATTACTGTCCATGTGATGTCATGTCACCTCACTTTCCTCATATGTAGAATGAAGTTTGACTAAATGAGCTCAGACCCCCTTCTACCTCAGGATCTAGATGTGTAATCATTAAAACATTGTTCTCTGGGAGTCAAGAGATCATCCTGTCACTCTCTAATGAACAGAGATCTTCGAGAACAGAATGGGCTGCTTCAGGAGGTGCTGATGATTGTCTGCTTGTCCTTCCTTCTAAAACATGTCAGGAAAGGCATGCCATCATGTACAAGTGAACTGGGTTGAGGGAGGGAGGGCTGGCCAAGCATCATTTTTTCATCTAGATCCAGGGGCAATATATAGATCAGGATAACTGGAGAGAGAGGGGGGAGAGGAGGAGAAAAGGGGAAAGAGAGGAAGAAGGAGAGGGAGACATACAGACAGAAAGAGAGACAGAGACAGACACAGACACAGATACAGATAGAGACCGACACAGAGAGAGACAGTAAGGAAGGAAGGAAGGGAGGGAGGGAGGGAGGGAGGAAGGGAGGGAGGAAGGAAGGAAAAAAGAAAGAAAGAGGAAAAGAAAGAGAGAAAAAGAAAGAGGAAAAGAAATAGAGAAAAAGAAAGAAAGAGAAAAAGAAATAGAAAGAAAAAGGAAAGAATGAGAGAGAAAAAGAGAAAGAAAGAGAAAAGGAAAGAGAGAAAGAGGAAGGAAGGAAGGAAGGAAGGAAGGAAGGAAGGAAGGAAGGAAGGAAGGAAGGAAGGAAGGAAGGAAGGAAGGAAGGAAGGAAGGAAGGAAGGAAGGAAGGAAGGAAGGAAGGAAGGAAGGAAGAGAAGAAGATTTGTGTTGCCCAAGTGACCAGTTCAGTTGGGTCCCCAAGTGGGAAACTAATCACACAACGATTAACACGTGATTGTTAGTCCTTTGTTCTCTAAGACCATGACACTAGGGAGGTGACCTCTCTGGTATGCAAGTGAGTTGTATTTGAGGGAGGGAGGGCTGAGCAAGGTCACCTGCCTCACTTTCCCCTCCAGAGCTGTATGGGTTCAGTGGCCAGATAAGGATCAGAACCATTGAGATGGCCCTGAATGCATTGGCAGCACTTCAGGAGGTACTGAGCCTCCAGATCCCAGGGAGGCTTCAAGTTGAAGCCAGGTAACCTCTTGCTGGTGATGTTATTAGGGGATTCCTGTTCAGGCAGGTGTGGGCTTTGTTGTCTATTCTGATTGGGAGAATCTATGATACTGCACCTCCCTGGGATGAGTTTTCATGGCTAAAATGTTCTTTCCAGCAGGACAGCCTGAGAAGATAGATCATGGGGAGAGCAGATTCCTGGGATCCCTGGGTATCTGAAGGGGTGGAGAAGGTGAGTAAGAAATGGAAAGAAGTTATGATACTTTGAGATGAACTTTGGCAAGAAAGGAAGTGCTTTTTTTTTTTTTTTAACTTTCCTGGCTTTTTTTTTAAGCAGATGGAAAATACAAAAATATGTTGTACATGATTTCACATGTATAATCAGTATCGTATTCTACTGTTTTCATGGATGGAGTGGGGGTTGGTTGGTTGGAGGGAGAAAATTTGGCACTCAAAATTTTTTTAATGAATGTTAAAAAAAAATAACCACATGAAATTTCAAAAAAAGGAAAAGAAAGTGTTAAACTCCAAATAGTCACAGTTTCCTCAAGAACTAGTTGTGATTGTATGTAACAAAGATCTCAAACTCCCCTAGCTCACACAGATCAGCTTCTCTCATTTCCTCCTTCACTTTACATATATTACAAGTCCTCTGTCCCTTTGTTCTGCTGAAATAAATAATGATAAACTAACAGCTCACATTTTACTCTATAATGTAGTTTTCTTCCTTTCCTGAGAAAGAGAAGTGTTGTCACCCATATTTTCATAAAATCACAAATTTAGAATTCAGAGCATCCTAAGAGGCCATTTTTCAGGTGAGGAAACTGAAACATGGTTTGATTAAATAACTTAAGGACTCCCAGTTAGCAAATAACAGAGCCAAAAATTGATTGCAGGTATCTGGAGTGAACAGAGTTGTCTCTACTTTGTGCTATCAGATTAATAAATCTTGCAAAAAGGAAACAAGATAATAGATGGCAATAGCAAAAAAATAAAAATTAAAAATAGATCATAGACTCTCATAGATCTAGAGCTCAGAGAGCCCTCAGACACCAATTACCCTACTACCCCTCATTTTACAAATGAGGAAATTGAAGATTAGCTAGAGTAGAGAAATTGTATTCCCCCAAGGACCAATTCTTGCTCACGCAATTATTTTTCAGCTTCCATACTTGTAGATTTCCACCAGTAGACTCATTCTCTGACTTGCCGCTAAAGGCCAGAAAGTATCTCAAGACACTTCCTGTATTATATCATCATCATCAGCCTTCTCCTAATGTCCCAAAGTCTCATAATCCTCTTTAACTGAGTTAAGATTTAGTTACATAGTTGTAGGAAAATTCTTTTAGACTTAATATTCTGTTAATTGGTAAAATCAGGATGTCCAGGCCTTCTGTGATCATATTCGTTTTGGGTATGAGTGAAACTCTTAGTACTATATTTAAAACAAACATACAATTCCAGTTGTAGCCTATTGGTCTAAAATATCCCTTAAACTCTTAGAAAGTTAGAAGTAGAAAAGACTGCAGAGATCAACTGTTCTTAGTCTAAAGCCCATCAAATTTCCTTTGAATTTGGAGAAAACAGGGAGCCCAGAACATTTTCCATACTCAAAGGACGAGAATTTGGGCCTAGATCTCCCTCACTCTTGTTTTAATTCTTTCTCTTTCACTGTGCTGATCATGATCAGGCTAATGAAATATACATTTTAAAAATTAATTCCTTTTCTAACAAAATTTAAAATTCAATTTTATTTTTAGATCTCAATTTGTATTGAGAAGGCAAGAAAAACAAAACCCATAACAAAGATGTATAGTCATGCAAAACAAATTTCCTCATGAAATATACATTTGTAATGTAGGACATTGGTTCCAGATGCTATGTGCATACACATAAGTCCCCCATTACATTTTCCTCCTCCCCGTTGCTGCCTATATACACATGAAGAAGTCTGCTTTCCTTGCCTGCCAAGACACTTGAAAGTTCATTATTCTTTCATCAGGCTGTCTCAGCTATAAAAAAAAAAAAAGGTGGGATGAACCTTGAATCATATCTGGGGCAAAAAATACGTTGAGAGCTAATATATAAAAACCTGTGGAGTGAGACATGTTCTTACCATTGAAGCTTAGAATGTCAGAACTGGAAGGGATCTCAAAGGGTTGCCTAAGGAAGAAATAGCTTATTCTTTTCTAGAATGCATTTTGTAAGATCATAGGAAGAGACCTACAGCCATACGTATGTGTGTATATATATATATAATATGTGTGTATATGTATATATATATATATATATATATGTGTGTGTGTGCATATAGATATTATTTACACACACACACATATATATATATATTACATATATATATGTGTGTGTGTGTGTATATACATATTTTATATATATATATATATATATTTTGGCTTACAGCTATATAACATAGTAGGAGTACAAGTATATAGCTAGAAGGAAGTTTCAAAATTATTTGATCAATCCCTCTCACCACATAGATTTGGAAACTAAATAGGGTAAAATGACATATATAAGGACACATGTGAATAGCTTAGCTGAAACCAGATGCTCTGACTACAGAGTAACTCTTGGTATTCATGAGCCCCCCCCCCTTTTTTTCTAGAGAAATAAAAGAAAAACTTCCAGAGAGAAGGTGACTTATTCAAGGTCTCACCTGTGACCATTTGGAGACTTATAAACTTAATGATAATCCTATAGGCCCAAGAGAGGCAAAACACTGAGTTAGGATTTAGTTACATAGTTGTAGGAAAATTGAGGAAATTACATTAAAGAAGAGGCATTCACTTATGATTCGCCAGTTGCTATGCCCTAAGGACCATGGGATTTTCCCATTTGACTTGCAACTGAAACCTTGTCCCCTTCCTCCCTTTGGAATGGGAGTTTCTTGGGAGTTACTGGCTACTTTTCATTTTGTATCTGAGCATAATGAATTGTTTATTCTCATGTATAGATCATGAGAGTCCTAAGATTGGTCAAAGCAGAATGATCACTTTGGGCAGAGGTGGAATACAGGCTCATAAGGTAAGCCATTGAAAGCAGCAGGCAGCTTTCCATCTCCTTTGATTTCTCCACAAAAAATATGATAAATAGATTATAATTAAATAAATAGATGATAAATAGAATTTATCATCAGAGAATGAAATGCCCAAGAGAAATGAATCATATTTTAAAGACCCTGTAAATCACTAGAACCAGGAAAATGAAGCTCAGGTAAGGGCAGTGCTATGAAACTGGTCACAGTCTGGGAATTTAGGGACCTTAGGATTCTTTAGGCTTTGTACCTTCTTGGATCAATGCCCTTTCCCTACTCTCAGCCTCAGTTCCCTCATCTGTCAAATGAAGGAGTTAGAACAGGTGAATTCTCAGGTTCCTTCCTTCTCTGTCTTCATGAACTCTAAGAATCAACTTGGAGACAATGCTTTTGCACATTTCTCATACTTGGTTACTCCCTATCCAAAGGCTTGCTCTCCCCAATAATGATCATTAGAAGAGAAATGACCTAAGGATGCTTATAGGTTATGATATAGCGGATCATGCTAGCAAGAAAAAGAAATAGAGAGATTGGGCTTGGAAAGTGGTTAAAGCACAAAAGCAAATAAAAAGTCAACAGTAAAGTTGACACATATGAATGGATTAAAGACCTATAGTTATACAGCACAGTAAGAATACAGGTATATAGCTAGGTGTATATAATGTTGAAATTATCTGATCAACCTCTTTAATCACATAGGCTAAAGCAACTTGCATAAGGACTGTGCAGACCTGTTAGTCATTGGACAGAGAGAATTTACAGGAGCCATATTGCTTCCTCTCAATGACCTAACAGTCAACAAGACATTCATACACAAACAATCACAATACAAACTAATATGTGGTCAATGCCAAAGACAGGCACAAGCAAAGTGTCCCATAAAGACTGGAAAGGTCAATACCTAACCTGGTTGAATCAGAGAAGACTCTCTGGAAAAGATGATATATGAATTGGGCTTTACATGATGGGTAGGGCTTCAATAAGGACTTGGGTGATCAAAGACAAGAGTTTAAGAAAATGAATGAAATAAGTATTCCTATATGCTCAGATACAAAATGAAAAGTAGCCAGTAACTCCCAAGAAACTCCCATTCCAAAAGGAGGAAGGGGACAAGGTTTCAGTTGCAAGTCAAATGGAAAGTCCCATGGTCCTTAGGGCATAGCAACTGGCGAATCATAAGTGAATGCCTCTTCTTTCATGTAATTTCCTCTGATTAAATGATATTTTCTGATACTGAACCATTGGACAACATCAAAGACTTTTGGAAGAATGGAAAGTTGATGAGTAATGAGGCCGGTGTGGAGAGCTCAGAGATAGTATTAAATACAACTAGAGAGCTGGGACAGGCTATTCAAGAAGAAATACACAATATTTACATTCCTTTAAAAACGGAGAGGCAATATAACAGTGAACATTGCCAAACTCAAATGGAAACTGGACTATACATAAGAAAAATACATACCCCCAACCCCCCAACCCAAATAACATTATGTCTCTTTTATTAAATTTATATTTCTTTTGTTAAGTGTTTCCCAATTATATTTTAATCTAGTTTTACTTTCACTCAGGAATATTGTGGGTTTTGTACTTGGATATAGAGTGCTTACCTGAAAGCTAGAAAGACCTGAGTTCAAAGATTACCACCAATATGTACTGACTGTGTTCTTGGGCAACTCATTTGGCTTCAAGTTAGTCTAGGTAACTTTCTCAGGCAAAATGCTGCATAAATTGGGCCAACTTGCATTGGTGGAGGGATTTCTTCATCTGGGATTTTCCTATAAAAATGAGTAATATTTATAAAAGGATTTGTTCCTTCTCTTAACCACTAGAGAAAGAATTTTAATCCTGCTTTAATGTTTTGAAGAGTCAAGTTCTAAATATAGAATTAGAATTCACTATAGATAAAGAAAGGCAAAACATGAAATGACCTCTCAAGTCCTTTTAGGCTTGAATGCTGATTAGGAATTTTGGTTGTTAGTAAGAAAGCAGGCTCCAATGTCATGGAAACAAGCTAAATTCAAAGGTTCCCAGTGTGATTGTCCCAATAGGGGTAAAATGAGTCATAGAATGTATTAATTATTTATAAACCTTCAAGATTTAACCTAGGTCCATGTGAAACCAGGGTGTTGTCTGCTTTCTTATGACTCTGGGCCAAGGTTTTCATCTGATTGAAACACTTCCTTATCTACTTCTTGGGAAATGACATAATACTTTTTAATAACCCCAAGTTTCTTCCTGAAACAAAAGCTCATCTTGATTTTATGTGGTTGGGAAATGAACAATATGGCAGACTCCATAGATTTAAATTTTCAGGTCACCCAAAAAGACAATGAAGAGATCCATGAGGGGTGTGAACAGACTGCAACATATGACTAATGAAGCATTTCAAAAGACACAGGGCAAAAGATATTATCAAAGGAATATATGATTAGCAAAGGATGTAAGTCTGGGAGAGTAAGAGATGTCCAGTAGAAAGTGTTCCATGTAATGTCAACAGTTCAAGAGAAAGACATGGAGTGAATCCAAGGGTGTTCTCATAAGTGTTTAGCAACCAACACTCTGAAAAAAAATAGCATGGATTAAATTATTAACATTTTCTCCATCACTTTTATTAAGTGGAGATAATAAAAAGCAATAAATCAAAGTTTGATTTCTAGTGTTTGCCAATCTCTGAGGTGTAAATGCTTGCACTGAAATTTTAGCCAGCAAGTCTAAGATTTAGTATTAAGTTGACTCTAGCACAGCCCTGGCTTAATCCCTGATGGAGGATTGATAGGAGGGAACATTCAAGTGTTGAATAGGTTGAAAGGGAGTTTGGTGCAGTGAATACATTTCATCATTGGTAAAATGAGTGGGTTGGAATCAAAGGCTGCTGAGGTTGCTTCTTGTTGAAAATCTGGCATCCTGCAATGCATGAATTGGAAATAGTTCACACTATTCAAGGGAGTACTCTTACTGGTAAAATTCATAGATCTATAAATGTATATATATCTTTGACCAAAAAAAAATGTCGGTGAAGGGAAAAGATAATGTACTTATGATGATCCCAAAGTGATAAAGTATTCTCCATGTGAAATGGAAGAAAGAAGAGAACAACGGGATGAGTAAAGGTTTTTGGAGCACTGATTTAGATGGAAGAAATTTTAGAATTGAGGCCCCAAAAGAGAAAACAACTTAAAACAAAATGACATAGCCACACTGGGATGTTGAACTTCTGATTTCAATCTCATACTCTTTTAGTTGCAGCATGTTCTATCATTTAAATTGCCTATGACTTGTCCCATGTCGGAGTTAATTTTATAGATTTAGGATGGAAAAATAAACAACAAACATTTCCATTTGACCTCTGAGATACAACAAATTTCTAATATGTTTATTTTACATTAATATAATAATATAATTAACATTAATAAATATAATTTTATTGCATTATAATATTAAAAAGGATGCATTTAGTATTTTTATTTTTCTACATTTAACCATAAAGTTTTTATGCCTATATATTAAGGCATAAAAACTTTATGGTTAAATGTAGAAAAATAATTTTTGTAGAGGTACCATGTACTACTTTAAAAAAGTATATTCCTTTCTATTCCTATTCAGTTCTCTCCAGATATCTATCATATCTAGATAATCTAAGATTCTATTCATCTCCTTGACTTTTTTAATATTTATTTTTCACTTAGATTCATCTAGTTTTGAGAGGGAAAGATTAAAGCATTATACCACTATTACAGTTTTGTTCTCTATTTTCTCATGTAATTCATTTTTCTTTTCCTTTAAAAAATTTGAAATACTATGGCATTTGATGCTTATAGGTTTAGTATTGATAATACTTCATTTTCTATGTTACCTTTTATCTTAATGTAGTGTCTCTATTTGTCTCTCTTAATTAAATCTATTTTAGCTCCTAGCATCATATTTGCTACCCCTGCCTTTTTTTTTTTTGCATCAGCTGAATCATAATAAATTCTATGCTAGCACTTTATTTTGACCCTATAGGTATCTCTCAATTTTATATGTGTTTCTGGTGAACAAGACATTGTTGAATTCTGGTTTCTATTCTACTATTTCCATTTTGTGGGGGGATTCACCCCATTCACATTCAGTTACAATTACTAAATGTATATTTCTCTACATCCTATTTTTCCTCACTCTCTCTTTTTATGCTATCTCTCCTCAGATGTCTAATTTACCTCTGACCACTACCTCCCTAATCTGTACCTTTTCTCAGAGGCCCTTCTTTATCCTATTCCCTTATACTCTTATTTCTCTGTAAGTTAAGAAGATTTTTGGATCTTTCTAAATATATTATTCCTACTTTAGCCCAGTTCTGATGAAAAAAAGGTTCTAGCATTATCAGCTATCCACTCCCTCCTGCTGTTCCCTATAACAGTTCTTCCATTTATACTTTGTTTGTATAAGATAATTACCCTATTTTACCTTTCTCTACCTAATTATATTTTTAAGATCATCTCATCATTCTCAATTCAATCCAAGCCTTATATCTATGTATATGTTTTTTTTCAAACTACCCTAGTAATGATAACATCCTTAAAAATTATACATAGCATTTCCCAGATAAAAAGTAAACAGTTTGATCTAATTAAATCCTTTTTAATTGGTCTTTCTTTTTTACTTTCTTATATTTCTCCTGATTTTTGTAGGTCAAATTTTCCATTCAGTTCTGGTTTTTTTCCCATGAATCTGAAGGTTCTTTAATTCTATATATATTTCCACACAGTATCACACTCAGTTTTGCTGCATAAGTTACTCTTGGTTGCAAACCCAACTCCTTTGCTCTTCTGAATATCCTGTTCCATGCCCTTGGTCTTTTAAAATGGAGGCTGCTAAATTTTGTCTTATTCTTATTGTAGCTCTATAGTATTTAAGTTATTTTATTTTAATTTCTTGTAGTATTGTCTCCTTGACTTGGTAGCTTCTATTCTTGTGAATTTTCATCTTTCAATCTCTTTCAGGTGGTGATTGATGGATTTTTTTTCAATTTCTATTTTACCCTTTAGATCTAAAGCTTCAGGACAATTTTCCTTAATAATTTCTGGAAGAATAATGTCTAGATTATTTTTATCATAACCTGAAAGTAGTCAAATAAATTCTTGTGCTGTCTTAATTTTTCTAATGAGATTTTTCACATTCCTTTCTACTTTTTCATTATTTAGATTTAGCTTTATTATTTCTTGGTGTTTTATGAAGTCATTAGCTTCTCCTTGCCAAATTCTAATTTTAAGGAACCATTTTCTTCTGTAAATTTTTGAATCTCCTTTTCCAATTGTTTGATTTTTTTCCCATAATTTTCTTGTATTACTCTTATTTTTTCTAATTTGTCCTCAACTTTTCTTACTTGATTTCAAAAATACTTTTTAAGCTTTTCCAAAAATTCTTTTTGGACTTGTGACCATTTTACATTTTTCTTTGAAGTAGAAATAATTTTTTGACTTCACTTTTTTTTTCCTTAGCCGCTTATTTAACTATTAACTTTGTGTTAGAGTAGGGCTTTAGTTGCAAGATATGAGGGATAATGTCTCAAACTTTCAGGTTTTTTGTGTTGTTTTCTGAACTCTATGTAGGGGTCTCACTTCAGGTACTCCTCTTTATGCTGAACCACAACCAGATCCCCCAGGATAGCTGTCGCTGAAAATGCTCCTGCTCCCTGTTGTCCTTCCCATGTCTTCAAACTTTGGTTCACTCTTCTATCCTGGAATCCAAACTAGTGAGACCATGAGTGGCCCCAACCATCAGAGTCCCTGCCTCTGTGAACATAGCACTCACTGGCGTGTGCTCATTTCTCCTCCCCTATAGCCACAGTTCAGGACCACGTTTAGTAAATGCTTCTGGGTCCTCATGCCATGGAGGACCCTAAAATCTTCCCTGATCATCTGCCTGACCCCCATACTGTGGAATGAAGCTTCCTGAAGCTGAGGTTGCTTCTGGACCCAGATGCCTCATCCCACTTTTTTTTGTTCATTTACCCAGAGGTATCTGCACTCAGGCCAGACCCACATCCCCAGAAAATTGGGTCTTTCCAAAAGTCTTTCCAAGTTGTTTTAGGTGGAGAACTGCTTTACTTCAACTTTTACTTATTTCTGTCACTCAAAAGTTCACTCTGAGGCATTATTTTAAATTGTTTTAGAAGGAATTATTCTACTATTTTCCCAGAATCCTCTGGTCCATATAAAGTTTATATATATATATATATATATATATATATATATATATATATATATATATATATATTTTTGCCCTGATAAGTATATGGATATATGAGCTTTTAAAAAAACCATTATGATTCTGATCAATGAGGAAGAATAAATGAGGATTCTTTAGTCACCCAAGGATACACTCCTTTATGATTAAAATGACTGACAAGAGATACCAGAAGATGCATCTCACCAGCTTCTGTCTTTGTGTATCTCTTCCTGCTATATTCTCTTTTGAAATAATAATATATAACTTCAATATGTTCTATTATTTCAAAATATGTCAGAATGATTTTGCTTGACTATAAAATTTGAGACAACTAGGAATCATTAGTGATACCAGAAGGGATCATATTGAAGTTTAATATTAAATGTTAACATCTGTTCTGGTTTCTGATGTTATTGAAACTTGCATCAAAACTTTTCAATTTTCAGAAAAAATGGCAAAGCTAAAGGAAAGATACCTGGCTTTACAAAGTATTTTACATTCTCTACTAGCCAGGGGAGGGAGGAAATAGAAGAGAAAGTCTGTCTCCAATATGAGAAATGAGAAGAGAAATCTTTTAAACCTTGTCTTCATTAGGCAAGGAGAAGGATTTAGGGTTCAACCATATGCATTTAATTTAAAAATGATTTTTTTTTGCATCCAATGTCTGGCTACCATTTACACAACAATTTCTATCAAAACAGATTTTATAAACTGGAGATGTCATCCATACTACAGCATATGCTACCTTTATCCACTAAGAATCCTCAGCATGATAGGGCTAGAGGGAACCTCAGAGATGAATAAGTCTTCCTATATCAGAGCTCTCTGGACTGCAATGTAACTAAGAGCCAGTTTATAGAAATGCATGTAGACTTAATCATTTTGAGCTCTGAGTCCCAATTAAACTTTAACAAGGAAACTGGTTGGGGCTGAAAAAAATGCCATTTTTGTACCCTCCAAATGCATTTTTGTTTACTGTAGATCTACCCTAGTGAAGGGGATGATGTAAGAATTAAATACCAACAAATTATGTTCTTAGGTACTGAAGATACAGGTAAATGTCATTTGTCATAGCCCTTGATTTTTTAGAGATTTGGGAGAATTAAAAAAGTGCTACAGAATTGAAGAATGACAAAAAGACAGGAAGCAGCTGCATGGAGCAGTGGATAGAGCCCTGGGTCTGAAATCAAACCCAAGTTCAAATATAAACTCAGATACTTACTAGCTGAATGTCCCTGGTCAAGTCACTTAACCTCTGTTTACTTTAGTTTCCTCAGTTGTAGAATAGATGATAATAATAGCATCTGCCTCCTAGTGTTGTCAGAATCTAATAAAATAATATTTGTTAAATGCTTAGCATAGTGATTGACACATAGTAGATCATTAATAAATACTTGTTTCCTTCTTTTCAACTTTCAGAAAAAATAGGAAAAGGGGGAAAGAGTAGAATTAGGAAAGTATAAGAGAGTGAGTCTATCTTTGACTTTCTGCAAAATTCTAAAATATAGCTTTTAAGAGGTAGTGGTAAGCTTTTAGAAAAGGAAGCAATGATCACCAAGTTTACTAAGTTAGCAGATCAGGAGAAAACAATAATATCTATACTATTAATAACTAGTTAGGTAGGTGGGTCGCATTTATATAGCATTTAACACAAAGTGTTTTGCATATATTAACTCATTTAAACCTCACAACAACCCTGTGAGATGAGTGCTGTTATTAATATTTCTATTTTATAGATGAGGAAACTGAGGAACAGAAAGTTTAAATTGCACAACGAGTATCTAAGGAACAATTCTAACTCAGATTTTATGGACAATGCTTTATGCATTGTACCACCTAGCTGCCCTAGACATAGCTACACAAATCCAAGAATAGGCACTAATAATATTTGGAAGGATACTTTCATGAAGGACCTTAGGGATTTGTGTTTGGTCCCTTGCAATTTTGCATTTTTATGAATGACTCCTACAACTATGTAGATGACATGCTTATCACAATTGCAGATCACACAAAACTGAAAAAAAATTAGCTAACCCACAGGATAAGAGAGTCAGTATTTTAGATTAGAACATTGGGCCAAATTTAGCAAGATGAATTAGCACAGGAAAAATGTAAAATTTAAATACTTCACTCTGCCAAGATGGCAGAGAGAAGGTAGGACTTGTTGGAATTCTCCCAGATCCCTCCAATACCTTTAAATAATGACTCTAAACAAATTTTAGAGCAGCAGAAACCTACAGAAGGATGGAGTGGGATAATTTTCCAGTCGAAGTCGGCTTGGAAGGTCAGCAGTAGGAGTCTGCAACGTTAGGATGGGCCTGGAGCTCTATCATGGGACAGACCGTACCAGCCCAGCCCGGACCCCAGGGAACCAGGGACAGACCGTGGGGTTTCTAAATTAATGGCAATGGCAGCAATCTTTAGACCTAGCAGCCCACAAAGGTTAAGGACAACTCAGCAGGAAAGGTTTGATGTACTGGGGTATGAGAGACCTTAGCCCAGGAGGGGGCTTTAGGAGCCATTGAATCAGCAGCTGAGGCAGGAGTGGCAGCAACTGGCAGCTTCTGGAGATGTTAGCACCCAGGTGGGTGCCTGGAACAGGTGGTCAGGAGGACATGGCAGGCGCCTCTTTGCTGGCACTATGGCAGGACTCTATTGCTTTGCCCACACTCAGATCTGGGTAGCAGTGCTGACTCGCAGTACAGATCCCTTGAAGGATCTGAAAACAGCAGCACAAAATCCCTGAAGCTTGGGACATTGCACCCTGCATCCTGGAAACGGAGCCCTACTTTAACAAAAAATTAAAAAACAAAGTAATAAGCTTGAAAAATGAGTAAACAATAGAAAAAAGATTTTGACCATAAAAAGCTACTATGGTGACAAGGAAGATCAAAATATTTGAGTTCCGAAAAATCAAGTTCTCAACTACTAGGAATGTGCCCAAATTTTAGGGCTGAAGAGGAGAGAAGAGTAAAAGGGAATAGATATTTATATAGTACCTATTTTGTGCCAGTCACTTTTTTACAGATATTATCTCATCAAATCCTCCCACAAACTCTGAAAGGTAGGTACTATTATTATCCCCATTTTGCAGTTATGAAAACTGAGGCAGACAGAGGTTAAGTGACTTGCCCAGGTTCAGCTGGATGATATCTGAGGTTAAATTTGAACTCATAGACACAGCAGTCCATCCATTGTGTCACCAGCACAATGTTAAACAGCAAAGGAGAAAATCTATTCAGACATATCTGTGGCAATACTTGTAGCAGTCTATGTCATGTTTCCTTGACTCTGTGAATAGCTAATTATGCCTTTCTGACTCTGGAGCTCATAAAAAGTGCTTGCACATAGGAGCCATATCAAATAAAAAAAAATTGTTGAATGAATGAATTTCCATTTCTCATTCAGACATTGTTCAGGTATGTTGATCACCCATCACAGAATTAATCATTTGTCTCAGCTGGCTGGATATTGCCTCCCGTGCTGTCCAAACCTTAAGAACTTTGTTTGTTTTTAGTCTAGTCTACCCTGAAAAAAATATGATCAGATTCAGGTGGGTGGATTTCATTACACAATCATCAAATTACAGGGATTGATTGCAAGTTACTACACCTTAGCATATGATACTCTTAAGATGTTCTAAATAGACACTATCTCATTTCTTTGGGGGACAAGCGAGGGGAGGGGGGAAAGGGATTAACATTCCATAGCAAATTTATTTTCTTACCATTTGCATCGTAGATGAACTAAAAATGGATTGACCACTCTTAGGACTTAGGAAAGTCTCAATTGTTGAAAGGGAAGTTGCTAATGTGGTTGCAAATATTGTCTTTGAGTTGGATGTTCCATCAGCAGGCATAAAGGGAGAATCTTAGTACATGTTTGTATCTGTGTCCACTGGTGGTCTTATTGCCCTTTCCAAGAAGGAATTTTCATACAGTCCTCCACTAGGAGATGCCCCCAAATCATCACCCATTTGATATTACTAGAGCTGTCAAAATAGAAATTTGTTAGTTCAGAATTTTCTACATTGTCTCCTCTCTATTTTCTCAGAACATTTAAAATCTGTGATCTTTCTTTCCTGAGATATTGTTTTGACATGCTGGAGGCTTAAGTAGGAGTCACTAGTTGGAACACCTAATTGAGAGACTGGTGAAGTAGTAAGAGACAAAAAAAAAACTTGATACCAAGGCTTTGTGATCAAAATATCTATAACGAAAAGAGTTCTAGATTTGTAGTCCAATCATGGGTTCAGATCCCAGCGCCATTTTGCCTATAGTCACTTGGACAAGGCACAGCCTCTCTGGGCCTCAGTTTCCCCATCTAGAGAATAAAGGAAATAGGATTATGCAATCCCAAAATTCTCCTCAAGCTCTAACTTTACTAGGTCTATGATAGCATTATATATGTATATATATATATATATATATATATATATATATATATATATATATATATATATATATATATATATATATATATGTATATATATATATATATACACATAGAGAGAGATAGGAGAGAGAGAGTATATATAGAGAATATATAGAGTATATAATATCATATTTATATTTATATAGTAGCATTCCTTGCCTGAAAGAGAATAAGGTTTCTCAGGGGTCCTTTCTATAATTTTTGTTGAAAAGTTCTTCCTGGTGAAGAAAGACAGATGCTAAAGAACTGAGGAACTATTTCCCTCAGGTAGTTCTCAGTGCTTGCATAAAGAGATGATCAGTTATACATTAGGACTGGATTTGAAGGCTAAGGCAAAAGGATGAGTTAAAAACGTAACCCCAAACGAACTCACTCCCCGCAGACAATTAGCCACAAGGTTTTATTTATTCAGCCTTGATATATTATGTCTTTCATGTCTCCTATCCTAACTTTTCCATTCATTCCATTGTTATCATCCTAGCCCATACTCCAGTCCACTACAAATAGCCTCATGACTTATTCATGCTCATCCCCCCATTCCATTGTTCTATCCCACCTCACTCATTCTGATTTAAAAAAAAAAAACCTTCAGTGGTTCCCTAAAGTCATTGAGCCTTATAAGACCTGGGAACTGTTGGAAATGAGCTTTTAGAGAGAAAAGGACCCATGTGTGCAAAAATATTTGTAGCAGCCCTTTTTATAATGTCAAAGAATTGGAAACTGAATGGATGTCCAACAATTGGGGGATGACTAAAAAAGTTATAATACATTAATGTAATGGAATATTGTCATTCTATAAAAAATGATGAGCAGGCTGATGTCAGAAAAATCTGAAAAGACTTTGATGACCTGATGCTAAGTGAAGCAAGCAGAACCAAGAGAACATTGTATTCAGTAGCAATAAGATTATGTGATGATCAGGGAGCAGCTAGGTGGTGCAGTGGAGAGAGCACCAGCCCTGAAGTCAGAAGGACCTGAGTTCAAATTTGACCTCAGACACTTAAAACTTCCTAGCTGTGGAAGGAAAGTCACTTAACTCCAATTGCCTCAGCTAAAAAAAAAAAAAAAAAAAAATGAAAGAAATATTTTTAAAAATTACGTGATGATCAATTGTGATGGACTTTTGATTCTTCTCAGCAAAATGGCAATTCCAATAGACTTGGGATGGAAAATGCCATCTACATTCAGAGAGAGAACTAGAGAGGATAAACATGAATAAAAGCATATTTTTACTTTTTGTTTGTTTTTTTTTTTCTCTTTCTCATGGCTTTTTCCCTTTTGGTTTTATTTTTCTTATACAAAATAACAAATATGGTAACATGTTTAAAAGAATTGCACATATTTAACTTGCTGTCTTGGGAAGGGGAAGAGGGACAAAAATTTGAAACAAAGTCTTAAAAAAACAAATACTGAAAATTATCTTTACATATATTTGGGAAATAAAATGCTATTGAAAAAAAATTTTTTTAAAGAAATTAGTTTTTAACCACTAAACTATGAGTTCCTCCATTAGACTATGAGCTTCTCCATTAGAATTGGAGTTCTTTGAGAGCAGGGATTATTTTTTGTCTTTCTTTGTATCTTGAGAGCCTAGTACAATTCCTGGCACATAGTTGGTATTTAACAAATGCTTGTAGACTTAGCCTCATATTCAAGGCTCTCAACAATTTAGCTAAAGTCTACTATCCCATTCTTACCTAACATTACTCCTGTCTACATACTCTATGCAGTAGCCAAATCAGGTTGCTTGCTATTCCATTATTTTTTCCTTTCTCTTTTCCATCTCCAGTCTTCTAAAAAAGCGATCATTATTGAATCATTTTATCTTTACACTGCCTAAATTTCTCTGTATCTTTCTCTCCCCTCCCAGACGGCTACACCTTGTACTGAAAAAAAAAAAAATTAAATAAAAGAAGAGAAAGAAAAGAAATAAAATTCAGCAAAATTGATCAACACATTGAAAAAAATCTGACAGTCTATGCAATGTTCCACAGCCACTGACTCCTACAACCATGCTTTTATTCACACACTCTCCAGACCTGGGAATGTTTTCCCTTTCCTCCCTCTCCATCCTTCCATCTCACACAATTGATATCCTTCCCATTCCTAAACTCCCTACTTTATTTGCCACTTTCTCTATGAAACTTCCTCTGAGTCTTTCATTGTACTTTTTTCTCTACCTTTCTAATGCATTTATGTGCTCCTTTGAATCATAGGATTTAGAATGTGTGTGTATGATAATTGCATTGTTCCCTTGATTAGTTCCTCAAAGATAGGAATTGTATTTTTATTCATCTTTGCACTTAAAGTACTTAGCATATGGATTTACATATTGTCAACAGTTAAAAGATACTTACTGAATATAGTAATGAACTGGGACTTTCTCCATCAGCCATCTACTTAAATTCATTTTCAATCTTTTCCTCTCTGCTGGGTTCTTTTAATCTATAAACATGCTTATGCATCTTCCAACCCAACAAACAAACAAATAAAAAACCTTCCCTTGATGATATCCTACCTCCATCAAGTTGTATTTTTAAAAATCATTTTTATTAATGACTTTTGGTTTTATATCAGGCTCATATCTGGATTTACACTTACCACCCCTAAAATAAGACATTAACCACCCCTGTTGTAAAAATAACAAGCCCAACCTCAGCCCCCTAGTGCAGATAACATTTCACACCTGTGGTATCCTCTATTTCTACTGAAAAGTGTGGGCTGTGTGTTTTATTATCATCAAAATTAGTCATACAATCATTCAATTTCCCTTTGCATTAGTATTCTGCTTGTATTATTATAGACATTTTGCACCTTGCTTTCTTGGTTCTTTTCACTTCATTCTGCATCAGATGTTGTAAGTTTTCCCCATGTTTCTTTGACTCTCTTAGTATTCATTGATTCTAACAAGGCAATAATACTCCATTATATTTTCATATTACAATTTGTTCAGCTGTGGCCCAACCAATGGGTATTCACTTTGTTTCCAGTTTTTTGATATCACAAAAAAGTACTATTATGAAAATTTTGGTATATTAGGAACCTTTCTGTCTTTTACTTCCTTGAATTATATGCCCAGTAGTGAAATCTCTAGGTCAAAGGTTATGAACAATTTAGTGATTTTTCTGGAATAATTCCAAATTATTTTCCAGAATGACTGGACTATTGAGCCTCCCTTCCTATAGTTTTGTTTTGTTTTTTTTTCCCAAAATTGACTATTTCCAATGTTGGAATGTTCCCCCAGAGCCTTACTCTGCCCATCTATCTCCAGACACCAGAGAGCAGAACTGATAAGTTCCTACTAGAAACCTTACTGAGGACTCCAGCATATTTCCTCTTCACACTCCTCCAAATCTCACCTTCTGGAATGGTGTCAGAACCCATACTAGGATGCTGGACATGGTATCTGTAGAGGACCGAACTTATTGGGGAACTCTGAGAAAAGTATACTTGAAGCAAATATACTTACAACAGGGTGTTAACTCAGTTTGATTGATGAGATGATGATTCTCTAATTCACATACACTTAGTACTTAGTATGGTGATGTAATGGTTCTACAATTAACACATGCTCAGTATGCTATAGTGATGTAATTATACTAAGGTATATAAGGCTGGGAGGACTTGAAATAAGGAGACTCGAGAGAAACTCAAGTGAGAGTGTGCTTGAGCTCAATCTCAGACCCCAAACTCCAGAGAGATCCTCAAGAGAGCTAGCTCAGACATTACATTTTGGCGCCCAATGTGGGGCCTCCAAAAGGACACTACAGGTATCCATATCTCTTTGATGAATGCAGAGCCATTGTCTACAAGTCTTCCAGGAACATGGCAGACCAACAGGCTTTACCACCTACCCTGCTACTGAACCCAAAGAACTCCAAAACCTTGACATCTACCCTGCTTCTGTGCCCTCCAGACCTCAGGCATTGCCATCCACTTTGTAGCTGAATCCTCCTATACATGTGGTTTTCCCCATTAGAATGTAATTTTCTTAACATTAGAGACAATCTCAACTTTCTGTTTGTTTCTTTAGCATACAGCAGAGTGCTTGACATATCATAATAAGTGCTTACTAAGTGTTTTTTTTTATTTTATTCATTCAGTCATTCTTTTTCCTCCCTGCCAAAACTCTTATTAAAAATGGTTTAGACTCATTTGATCTCCTCACTTGCTATTCCCTCCTCAACTTTTTTTCAACGTGATTTCAGGCTCTACCTGAAATAGATCTCTCCAAGAACTCTCACTCTTTGAGGGACATTAAGAAGTCATTATGTTTTCCCATTTTACAGATAAAGAAAACAAGGCAATAGGAAGCTGATATATCCAATATTACAGTAAATTAATGGCAGATTCAAGATCAGAAACTAGATCTCCTTGACTCTTAGCAACTGGTGTCACCTATTAGATGTATTTATAAAGCAAAGTCTTTCATCATGGGACCCAGTAAGGGGCTGGATATGAAGTTAGAAAATCTGTGTGATGATCTCAGGCAACTTGAATCCCTTCTGGGAATCCCTCCCAATTCACCATCAGAATTCCAACTCCTATTGAGATAGACTAGAGAGAAAAAGTCAAAGAACCAGGGTCAAATCCCAACTCTGCTATCTGCTGCTGAAGCAACTAAGAGCAAGCCACTGTTGTCTCTCTGGTCCTCAGTTTCCTCCAGTGAAAAATGAAGGGTTTGGAGTGATTTTCTAAAAGCCACAAGTGCTGGGATGGTTCTGTTGCCTGTTTTTAATAGGATATCTTCCCTACCCAACATTTACCAGAACTGCTGGGGAATGACTAACAATATCTCACTGATCATTCATTCTCTTTGTCCTCCCACCCCTGGAGCTGATCAGACAACAAACAGATTTCAATCAGGACAGAGATTGCCAAGGGAGGGCTGGGTCCCCAAGTCTGGGAACAATAATGATGAGGGATGATAATGATGGAGATAGCAACTACCATTGCATAGTATTGGTGTTCCACTTGGGTTATCTCCTTTAAAACACTGCCATTGGTCCCTCACCTCTTGGCATCCTCACAGGGCATGATTTCCGGTCTATATGTCACTATTTGTGGGGCCAAATGCAACACTCTCTCTGGGTATGAGTGCTAGTAGCACATGCCTACCTCAATCATAAAATCCTTAAGGTCAGAGAGACCTCAGAGACCAGCCAATCTAACACCAATTAGTCAGTCAATAAGCATTTAGTAAGAGCTTGTTTTATGTCAAGCACTATGCTAGGTGCTAGATACACAAAGAAAGGGGGGGGGGGGAATCATCTTTATGATAGTATAGGGTTAGGGAAAGAAAAAGAAAGTGCATGGGTTTTGGAGTTAAAATACCTAGGTCCAAGCCTTGCTTAGCTCTTTTAATGCTTTGTAATATTGGTCAAATCGCTGACCCCCTATGAGCCTATGATCATGGATTTCCCATTAATGAGCACCCTAATGGTGACATCTCAAATCATCTCAAGATTGGACTGGAGACAACCAGTAGTGACACTGAGGAACCAGACTCCTTCATCTGGTAGTTAAAATATATCCAACAGGTGGTTACCCACTCTACTTAAAGACCTCTAAAGAGGGAAACTTCTAAGGCATCTCATATTTGGACCATTCTAATTATTAGAAAGTTTTTTATTGACATCAAGCCCAAATTATTTCTTTGCAAATTTTATCTCTTTTCCTAATTTCATCCTTTGAGACTAAAAAGAACAGATTAGATTATTTAATATCAGTTCCATATGATGAGGATTTAAATCCTTAAATAGATTAGATGATATCTGAAGTCCTGTCTAATGCTCATATTCTTGGTTTTCCAAACCATCTGTGTTCTCTTCCTAGGAACTTATTATCTTGTTTTGCAAAATGGTGGAGTTGGACTTAATGATCTCTAAGATTCATTCCAGGGACAGCTAAGTGGCCCTATAGTGGACTAAGTGCTGGACTTGGAGTCAGGAAGACTCATCTTCCCGAGTTCAAACCCGACCAGACCCTTACTAGCTGTGTGATGCTAGGCAAGTTATTTCACCCCATTTGCCTCAGTTTCCTCATCCACAAAATGAAATGGAGAAGGAAATGACAAACTACTCCAGTATCTTTACCAAAAAAAATCTCAAATGGGGTCACAGTCAATATGACTAAAAACGACTGAATAGCGGTCCAAACTAAGTCTATAAATTCCCTTCTGAATCTCTGTCATTCTATGAGATGAGTGAGTGTGAGGGAATAATTCCAAAGACACTTGGATGGCTGGACCCATTGTGAAGTATCAGTATTCACAAAGATGAGAAGGAGTACATTTTCGTTATAAAAATATGCATTGTATTTCAACTGTGGTGTGAAGTCCAAGTCAAATCCAGCAGAGGATTAGGGGGCTAATCTTCCTTTCCATGGATCTTAGTATATCATTACTTCTCTGTTTAAAATACCATTGAATGAGGCTTACTTTTCTGTCTGGAGTTCAAAGTTCTCCACAATCTA
This sequence comes from Sminthopsis crassicaudata, assembly GCF_048593235.1. Lineage (NCBI taxonomy): Eukaryota > Metazoa > Chordata > Mammalia > Dasyuromorphia > Dasyuridae > Sminthopsis > Sminthopsis crassicaudata. Next base: position 217,340,759 of record NC_133622.1, on the reverse strand, counting down.
TTCCCACTCTGCTTTTCCATATTTATGTTATTCTTCTTCTTTTATAATCTGTTTAAGTCACATGGAAATATTCACTACTCCTTCCTTTCCACCATATTTGTGTGCAGAAACATTCTAATTATTATATTTTCAGTACGAACGTTTACAACCCCCCCAAAAAAAAACTGGCAAGCACGACAAATCAGGGTTTGATCATTTTATTGATTATCTAAATTTCAGAAGGTAATGGAGAAAATATTAATAATGTAAATTAAAATTGAAAAGTGTTGGGATTTTTTTAGAGAACTGATTATTCAATATTTACCAACACATCCCTAGTGCTATCCCTTTGTTAGACTAAAAGCTCAATGAGGGCAGAGTCCATTTATTATCTAAATTTTGCATCTCCCACAGCAACTAGTAACATTCTCTGCCTTCAACAGGGCAGGTTCCTAATAAAAAGTTTTTAATGTTCTCTTTCCTCATCTTAAAAAAAGACCTCATTCATATATTCATAGAAGCAGAAGATATTACAAAGGTCAACTCCTTCATTTTATAAATGAGCAATCTTGGTCCCACTAAGAGGAAGCACCTTATTCAGGATCCTTATTCAGAATCATAGCTAACAAGAAAAGAACCAGCAGTTCAGATTTGTGCCCTCTATCTTCAGCTCTTTCCTTTGCTCCACAAAGCCTCCTCTACCTCCTCAGAACAACCCGTCTGCCTGTATAAGAACATATGCAGCATAAACACAAAATGAACACATAAAAATATATACAAAATAATTTCTCAAAGAGAATATCAACTTTTTGAGAACAAGAATAATTTTCATTTTTGTCTTTATATGGCCAAGTGCCTAATTACTTAATATGTTTGTTGAATGCTTGAAGTTAGTTAATATGGAATAATTTAGCTTTCTTGGCACTTGATATTGTCATCAAAAAGTTTTTTCACCAGAATTTCAAGTTTCTCAGTGACTGATGGAAGTTTTTATTTTAATCCCTTAACATGTTTCATTTAACAAAATCTGTTAATAAGGAGATTGAATTTGCAATAAAGCAACAGTTGGGGAGAAGGAGAATAATTATTACAAGTCCCTCAACTCAGAGAGCATTCGAGCCACAAAAACATTGGGGTTAATTCAGGGAAGCCAACTGGCTAGTTTTGTGCAGATAACACCCAGGAATAAAGTAGACAGATTCAAGGCTGAGGCTCAAATCATGGCGGCATGAATGAATGGACTCATTCTTTGTCAGTTGACAGATCTCAGGCTGCCTCTTTCATGTCAGGAATGTTCCTGGGGTCCTGAAAACTATGGTGATGGATAGAGATCAGGATGACCTGGGACCTGCCTCTTATTTCTCTGCACCAGATGGTCTGTGTTCAGCAAGGAAAGGCATTGGAGTAACATACAAATAATGTGAAATCTCACTTTTGTCGCTGGTTTTGACTTTGTTCCTTTCTAGTGCTGCTGATGGGAATCAAATGGACTAGGAAAGTCATAATTTCTCCCTTCTGTCTATGTCCCTGGGGAGAACCAGAGAGCGTAGAATTTTAACTGTATTTTGAGCTGGAAAGAGCCTCAGTTAAAATATATCCAACAAGTGGTCACCCATTCTATTTAAAAATCTCTAAAGAGGGAAACTTTTCTAAAGTATCTCATATTTTGGACCATTCTAATTATTAGAAAAATTTTTACTAACATCAAGCCAAAATTAGCTCTTTGCAAATTTTATCTGTTTTTCCTAATTTTATCCTTTGGGACTAAAAAGAACCAATTAGATTATTTAATATCAGTTCCTTATGATAAGCTTTTAAATCCTTAAATACTGAGTTGGGTGAAGGTAGACATAAAAAAGGGGCTCTGAAAAGATCTCAGCAAGCCCTCCCACCAGAGGTGCTAGTGTTCCCTGAACATTCTGGTGATCCCTTTATTTTGTTATTCATGGCAGCTGAGACTAGATGATAGAGGAAGGAAAATCACTGTGGAAAAAATATTCCTCTTAGCCACTGGATACAAAGTGGGAATGTGTCAGAAGAATACTACAAAATGCAGAACTGGACTCTATGATCTTTAAAATCCCTTATGGCTCTGAATGTAGGATTCTCTCATGTATTTGATTCTTAGTTTGTCTTTTGAATTATCTCTGACTAGTTTGCCTTGGGCATTTTTCAGAGTAATTTAAATCACTGTCATACCTGGCTTCAACTGGTATGACAACCAGGTCAGGTTATCAGGAGTCACAACTAGGATTTGGGCTAGACAGGCATAATATCTAAGAAGGACTAGAATTAAGCCCTTGATGTTCAAACAAGGCAAATAGGCAAGGGTTAGGTAACCCAAAAAGGAGATATTGTCCAGGAAGAGGGAGTGGGCAGCTGTGTTAAATGCTATAGAGAAGACAAGAAGGATAACAATGGAGAAAAATCCATTGATTTTGCACTTAAAAGATCATTGATGACTTTGGAAGTAATCATTTCAAGTTGTGCAATGAGATTGTAAATCAACTTGCAAAGAGTTGAGAAGAAAGAGAGAAGTACAGGCAGTGAGTGTAGATAGCAGTTTATGGAGTTTGGCTATGGAAAGAAGCAGAATATAGGATGATAACTGAAGAGATGGATTGGATTTAGTGAGGGATTTTTAAGGATGGGGGAGATCTGGGCAGGTTTACAAGGAGCAAAGAAGGAGCCAGTAGATAAGCAAATAGTTAAAATTTGAGATGTTCGTTGTAGTGACAATCTGTAAAGGACCTTGGAGAAGGCAAAGGATATATGTAGATGGGTCTTGTCAAGAAAAAGGACTGACTGGCTGGATCAAATGGGGCCTATAAGCCAAAGTGAGTCCTGATATCTATCATGGAAGAAATATTAGCAGATTCCCCATTGCTGTTAGTCTTCAAGAAAAGAATGTCCAGGATGTTGTAGAAGAGAATTCCTGGTCAAATTAGAGTTAACTTTTAAAAAGAGCCATTAGGGCCTTGCCACAGAGCTCTGAAATTTAAAGGACATTGACAGAAATTGCAGCCTTTTTGTAGCATGGAATCACAGAAAACTGTGCTTTGCAAATGGTGCTCTCATACTTTGTATATTATTGACAGATATTAACTTTTTATGGGTATATAGATTCTAAGTTTATGTTATTCATCATGCATTATTATTTATTCAGAAGGAAATTTCTGTTTGGAATCATTGTCATGTAGTAATGATCGGGAATTTTGTTTTATTAAAATATTAATTGAATAAATTCAAAAATATCTATTAGAAAGTTTAGGGAAAGGGGAGGAGGAGGGACCAGGCCTGTGATTTCATCCTTTTAAGAAGCATGAGATGTCAGTTTTTCCTTACCAATTCAAATGGTGCTTTCTCTGCATTTTAGGAAATTAAATGTTCATTGCCTCAGCCAATGACTATATATCAGAGGTAGAACTTGTGACTTGGTTATCCTGACTCTCCTTACTTCTCCTCAGCAAGAATAAGTAATTCAATAAAGGAAGATACCAAATGTCTCTTGCTTTTTCTCCTGGGGAAGCCATTCTGTATCACTGTCCTTCTCCTCCAGTCAAGAGCCTTTCTTGTATCTGCCTTGCTCCATTTTTCACTTTCATGAATCATTAATCCAGTCAAACTGTCCTTCTTTCTGCTTCTAATAATACTAATCACAATTAGGTAAGTGTCTAAGGTCAGTTATGAACTCAGATCTTAGTGACTTCAGGCCCACAGCTCAATCCACTGTAGCACCTGGATGCCTTGATTGATTTTGATTGATTGGGTCCATCTTAATTGAATTAACTGAGAATGGATTTCAGGCCTCTTGCCTTGGACTCCTTTTTGCCTCTTGCCCCAAGGGCAGAAATCAGTAGTTTTGTTTCCCTTTCCACCTGAAATTCTATGATCAGTATTGAGTACCAATATACTAAGCTTCAGGACCAGCCCTCAGTGGGCTTTCTCCATCATGCATCACTGACAGGAACATAGGACCACAGATTTAGACTCCAGAGAGTACGTAGTCAGGTTTTATTTTACAGATGGCAATACTGAGGCCCAGAGAGGCTCAAGTCTCACAGGCAGCAGACAGGATTTCAAGCCAGGTTCTCTGACTAAGTCTAACTTCCTTCTGTAGTACCCTGGTTGGCATCTGAGCTAGTTCCCCAGCATTCCTTCTGGGAATGTCCCTATGTGCTGGTTTGCCTTAGGTTCTTTGCCCCCTGGCTGACAGACCTTCAAGTCTGTCCACTTTTCTGTTGGATCCCTCTTTTTCCCTGGGCCTGATAGATCCTGAGAGCCATGGAAGCTTGACTTTGGGAGGCTCCCCTGTGTTTGCCAGGCCCCAAAGCCGGCCTGACCAAATAGCTGAAACATCCATCTGGCTCCCCCACTTTCACCCAGGGAGGACATGAACCAGTGGCTCTGAGGGGTCAAGAGGCAGCCGCTTTCCACTCGAGAGGGAAACAAAGCTGGTCTCATTTGGAAGTCAGGCTTTGCAGATCCTGTTCTCCACCTGAAAAGTAATCCTGTGATCCTATCCTGGCTTTAGCAGCCCTGGGACGTGAAAAGTGGGATAAAGGTTAGGGGGATGTCACAGATTGTCCCTGACAGGCAACTGTCCCTGTAAACCTGAGCCTGAAGGACCTTGTTGAGATGTAAACCAAGTTGTAAAATAGACCCATTGGGCTGCTATCAGATTTCAACCCCCAGACAGTGGGGTGAGTGTTATTGGTCTGGAGCATTTGTTGAATGGCTTCAGAAGTCCTGGGTTGCTGAAAAGATAGGAGGGGAGCTATTATATTAATAGGCCAGTGATTAGATTAAAAGGGCCAGAGAGCCAGGCGCCTGGTGCTCGCTTCTGCTGGTGTGGGTTTCATTTCATCCGGCGTCCTGGGGTCCCACAGAGGCAGCTCTGAGGGAGGGTGGGTTCCCCACAAGGAGCAGAAACAAAGGACAGACTAGGTGCAGTAGAAGGAAGGAAAATCCTTCCATAGGAAGACTAGAGAGGGAATATTTGTTTTTCCCATTGTCTTGGTTCTAAGCCCCACTCTGCCTGCCCTTCAGGCCCCAATGATCAATAGTGTGTTTTGGAGCCTTGGGTAAAAGCTTTGGAAGATGCAGGAGGGGGCCTGGGAAGATCTGGGGCTCACAGAGCATCCTTGGGGAAGGAGGACCCTTTGGGGGGCATTTTGAAGGTTCCCCTGCCTGGGGTTGATGGGATTAAAAATCAGTGTCTTTTCTCCCTTCTCCTTTCTCCTCTCCCATGGGGCTACCTTACAGACATCCTTGGGTAGGTGAGGAAATTGAAACTCTTGCCAATCCACATTACAACCAAGTGATGAGGTTTAGTCCAATAGCTTCTCCTTTTCGGAAGAGCCTTTCTACATCTTCTAACATTAGCAGGGAGAAAGGCAGGAGTCCCTTAATTCATTTAAGTGTGAGTTAGATGCACATGAGAGGTGACTATCCAATCAGGTATAGAGAAGGGACAGGAACTGATGGAAAGCCCCAAGTCATCATATCCAGCTCTTTGAGGTCATGAGCCACAGAACACTGGCATTGTCCATAGGACTTTCTTGGAAAATTTACTGCACTGACTGGCCATTTCCTTCTGTAGTGGCTTAAGGCAAACAAAGTGACAGGGACCTGTAGCCAGTAAGTATCTGGGGCTGATTTTGAACCAGGTCTTCCTGTCTCTAGTGCCAGTGCCCTCTATCCACTGAGCCACCTAACTGCTGAGTTCAAATCCCATCTCAGATGCTAGCTGTGTGACTCTGGGTAAACTGTATTCTTCAATTTCTCCATTTGTAAAATGGGGTTAATGAATAATAGATTAATATACATAATTAATATACATTAATATACATAATTAATATACATTAATGTACATAATATATACTAACATAATACATTAATATATACAATTAATCTATTCTCATAGGTTATTCTCATAACCTATTATTAATCTATTAATATTATATCATATACACCCTATTAATATTACTATATATGATAATTATATATAATATAATAATATTAATAGGTTATGAGAATAAAAGGAGATATTTGTAAAGTGCTGTTCAAACATACTATTACAATATTATTACTACCACCATTATTATTTATTTGATAGCAAGGAATACAGTCGAAGGCTCCAAGCATGTTAGGTGGATGACCTGAAAACATCTGTAGTTCATGAAGAAGGGCAGCCCAGGATGAAAAGGCCCCTTTTGCATCAGTGGAGTACTCACACTGAGAGTATTACAGACCTGAAGAAATCTTGACTTTACCAGGTCCGGTTTGCTAGTATCTATCACGTCAAAGCAAAGAGCATCACGGTGTTTAAAATGAAGTAGCATATGTGAAGCATTTTGCAAACCACATCAAGGTTAGCTATTGTTATGGACAACATTAATTAACTGATTCATTCCATTCATTCAGCAAACATTGACTATTCAATATGGAGAGATCCAAAGGTTAAAACAAATGACAGTCTTGACAGGTGAAAAGCTTCCAGTCTAATGTGGGGGGAAGGAAGAAGGAGAAGGGATAACATCTTTTCATAAACAAATCAGTCTGGTACAAAACGGAATGTGCTAGGTCATCCAGAGCTGCCCAGAGGGCTATGAGAAATTGGAGGAGGGAGAGATCAGTTTTACCTGGGGAGGTCAGAGAAGGCAGAGGCTTGAAGGGAGAGGTAGAAAGAGGAGGAGGAGGGAAGTGGGGTCAAGGTGAGGGTGGGAACTATTCCAAAAAGGGGAACAGTGAGAGCAAAGGCCTGGAGGTGGGAGAGTGCTGAGGGGGTAATCGGTCCAGTTTGGCCAAAACAGAAAATGTGAAGGAAAGGGGGGTAATATAGACCTTCCTATTATGGAAGGTCTCGGATACCAGGGTCAAGAATTGATTCTTTCTTTAGGAGGCTTTTCTTTTGTACAAAAGGGAAGGGTTTTTTGTTTGTTTTCTTGTTTGTTTGTTTGTTTTTGGTTTGTTTGTTTTTTTAAGAAGAGAAGTGATGTGATCAGAGCCATTTTTAGGAATGGTTATTTAATCAAAGATGTAGAGATGTGAAACCTGTACTTGCTGTCCACAAAACTTCCAAATGCAGTCCTGAACACATTAAAATGTAATTGGGATCTGTTTAATAAAATATACAAAAATGTAATACAACATAGACAATGCTACTTTGTGGTTTTACAAGTCAATATGCTGGAGAAGGAATTTGAATTTGATACTTTTGGATAGGAGTTATTCTGGATCTCTCTGTTTCTTTGTCTCTCTGTCTCTCTCTCTGTCTCTGTCTCTCTCTGTCTCTGTCTCTCTCTCTCTCTCTCCTCTCTCTGTCTCTCTCTCTCTGTCTCTCTGTCTCTCTCTGTCTCTCTCTGTCTCTCTGTCTCTCATCCTCTATAGGTCCATTGATTTCAGCTTTGTGTCCCTTTTGATGCTCTGACATTGCTGTTACTCTAACACAAACCCTCATCATCTCATTCCTGGACTATTGCAATAGCCTTCTGGGGGCAGGGGCGTGGGTTCTGCCTGCCTCAAATCTCTCCCCACTCCAATCCATCCTTCATTTAAGTCATAAAGTGATTTCCCCCTTGGGGCACCTAGGTGGCGCAGTGGATAGAGCACCAGACTTGAATTCAGAAGTTCAAATCTGGTCTCAGACACTCAACACTTCCTAGCTGTGTGACCCTGGGCAAGTCACTTACCCCCAGCCTCAGGGAAAAAAAAAAAAAAAAAAAAAGAAAAAAAAAAAGATTTCCCCCAGAAAGAAGGTCCAATCAAGTCACTTCTCTACTCAATAAATTCCAGTGGTTCCCAACGGCCTCCAAGAGCAAATGCAAAACACTCTGTTGCCATTCAAAATCCATAACTCAGCCCCTCCACTCTTTCCAGTCTTCTTACATCTTAATCCATGTCACATCCTTTTTAGTCCAGGGACTCTAACCTCCGGTTGTTCTCCAATGAGATTCTCCATCTCTCATCTCCAAGAATTTTCTATAGATGTCCCCCCTGCTGGAAGTGCTCTCCCTCCTCCCCACTACAGAATTCTAGGCTTTCTTTAAGTACCAATTAAAATCCCACTTTCTACTGGAAGCTTTCCCCACCCCCTCTTAATTCCAGTGCCTTTCTTCATTATTACTTCCTATTTGTCCTGTATATTGCTTGCTTTGTATATATTTATTTGCATAATTGGTTTGCAAACTCCTTGAGGGCAGGGCCTAACTTTTGCCTCTTTTTGTATTCCCAACCCTTAGCCCCCGGCCTGCCAGGAAGGAAATGCTTAATCAATGATTGATGGATTGGAGAAGAGGAAACAGAAAGTGAAAAAATTAGGGGGTACGTTATTGATCTCCAGCCAACCTTCTGAAATCCCTTCTCCCCTTTGCCAGTTAGCTTCCCTGGCTTTCTTCAGGACTCCATTCAATCATTTGCTTCTTAAACCTCCTCTAAGGTTATCCTCCATTTACTTTGTAGAAATCTTGTTCATGCCTAATTACTGATGTTGTCTCCCTGATTACAATGTAAGCTCCTGGTTTTGCTTTATTTTTTTGTTTTATTTTTATTTATTTATTTTTTTTTTTATCCCCAGCACTTGACCCAGTGACAGGCACATAAGTGTTTAATAAATGTGAGGGCAGCTAAGTGTCAGTTATTGCTAGGCTTAGAGTCAGAAAGACCCATCATCCTGAATTCCACTCTGCTCTCAGATATTTACTGGTTGTGTGACCCTGAGCAAGTCACTTAAGTCTGTTTACCTCAGTTTTCTCATCTGTAAAATGAGTTGGGGAAGGAAATGGCAAACCGCTCCAGTATCTCTGCCAAGAAAATCCCAAATGAGTCCTGAAGAATTGGGGAAGAAAACAAACACTTTATTAAATACAAGTTGTATGACTTTGAACAGTCACTTAACCCTGTTTACCTCAGTTTCCTCATCTGTAAAATTAACTGGAAGGAGAAATGGCAAACCATTCCAGTATTTTTGCCCCAAATGGGCCTTGAAGAGTTAGAAATGACTGAAAAAACTAAACAGCACTGTTTGCCAAGTAATTATTGTCCTATGGTTGCATTTGAGACCATTCTCCCTTTTCTTTCCTCCCCTAAAATCTCACTAGAAAGGCTTATACAGTGCTGCAAATTAAATAGTGCTCTTCTCTAGGCAGGGTGTGGGGAGGGAGAAGGAGAGCTCCCTAACCTCCTAGGGGATTTCCCAGAATTCTAGTTCTCCATTTCTTTATTTAACCTATGTTGCACTGAGCTCCAGGCTATGAATTTGTTTTCCCTGCCCCTTCTACTAAAGTTTGCCCTCCTTTCCCCTGACATCCTTGGTTTACATTAAGAAAACTAAGAAAAGGCTCAGAAACTAAAGGCTTGCCTGTTCTAAGGGTCCCTGCGGATCTGCATTGCCCTGCCTTTTGCCTTCCCCAACTTCCTCTGTTCTCCACCTTCAGCCACTAATTTTGGTCTAGTGCCCACATGCTCCTTGGAATCCAGAATTTTCATCACTGCAGCAGCTCTGCTTATATGGTTATTTCATTCTGAGTGTTCTAACTTTTACAATAGTGGTAAAGAGAAAAGAGAGATCTAGACTCAGAAGTCTCCAGTTCTCCTGCCTCTTCTCTGGCTGTGCAAGTAAGTCACTTAAATCTCCCTGAGCCTCAGTTTCCCCATCTTTAAAATGATAGTGATGGTAAAATGCTTAAAAACCAGACAGTCAGTCCACACTTTTAAGTCTCTCACCATTTTCTAAAGTCTAGGGCAGTGACATGGCACAGTGGATAGAGTGCCAGTCCTGGAGTTAGGAGGATCTGAGTTCAAATCCAGACTCAGTCATTTACTAGTTGTGTGTTGTTAAGTCACTTAACTCCAATTGCCTCCAAACAACTAGGAACATGAATCAGTCGTGATCTGGAGTGTTTGCTGATTCCAGCTCACACTAAGAATAAGCACACCCCTGGCCCAAAGGATAATACTTGCATTCCCTCCTTCATTATTAAATATTAAATAAATAAATTGCACAATTAAATCATTATGCACGAGATCCTTTTAAGAGAAGAGTTGATTGACTTATTCAATCAAAAATGTTAAATAATATATGAAATACACTTTCAAGTGCTAATTTTCAGGGTCATAGATCATCTGATTCAAAGCATTTTAAAGATGGGAAACTGAGGCCCAAAGTAGTCAAGTAATACAGAGGACTCCAACTTCAGCACTCAGCATAATACTTGTGACATACAGTAGGGACTTAACAAATGTTTATCAACTGTCTGATTTCACTGCAATATGTCTGCCTCTCTAACAATAAATAAAAGTGAGCCAATGGGCATGTTGTGGTTTGAGGGGATCCATTTTTCATCACAGCACATCTACTTTTGCATTTCAGCTGTCATCAGTCATATTCTTCAGAGGTTGATCTTTCTGAATCAGCCCTATCTTCAAAAACTTTCTGTTGGCTCCCTATTGTTTACTGGGGGGAAATACCCTTTCCTTAGTGTGACATAGACTCTTCAGTAAGATCATCCACTTCAGACTCTCCATTTCACAGAGGAGGAACTGAAGCCCAGAAGATTAAATAATTTGCCCAATGCCCTACAACTAGTAAGTGACAAAGGCTTGAACCCAGCTCTCCCACTTGTGGAGCTAATCCCCTTTCATGCACAGAGGGCTCCAACTGCCTTTCCAGTCTTATCTTGCACAATTCCACTTCCTGCCAGCTTGGATTTCTCCCTGTTTGGCAGTCTGTGCTCAGGCCATTTCTTGCACCAAGATATTCTACATTTCTATTTCTTTCTAGAAGCAATCAGAGAGAGCTCAATTCCAATTTCTCCTTAGACACTGGCTACTCAACCTAGGACTGGGAGAGTCATCTAACTGTCTCACCTATAAAAGGGCGCCTACCTCACTTAATCATACGTGTAAAGTCCTTTGCTGAGGTTAACACTCTATAAAATGCTAGCTAGTATTCTACTAATTGTTTGCAGTTTAAGGGCCACTTCAACTGGCAAGTCATTTTGAGGTCTTACTAGACCTCTCAAATTGCCCTGACATGCTTCTTTTTTATGTTTCATTGCCTTAATTGAGTGTAATGATGTTTTCTGAAGTTTTTCTCTAATCTTGAGGGGCAAATAAATCAATCATTCAATTAATCAAAAAGCATTTTTACCCTCCCCCCAACTAATGTGTCAACACTGTCCTAGGTGCTGGAGAGATCCAGAAAAGAAAATGAAATTGCCGATGGTCTCAAGGAGCTTACTTCTTATCAAGGAAACAAAATTAAGCATAGAAATAAATATAGAAAAGGAGCAGAGAGATGGTACAGTGGAGAGAGTGTTGCCCTGAAGGTGGAAGACTTGAGTTCAAATGTAACCTCAGACACTTACTAGTTGTGTGGCTCTGGGCAAGTCATTTAATTTAAAAAAAAAAAAAAAAAAAGGAAGGAAGGAAGGAAGGGAAGGAAGGAAGGAAGGAAGGAAGGAAGGAAGGAAGGAAGGAAGGAAGGAAGGAAGGAAGGAAGGAAGGAAGGAAGGAAGGAAGGAAGGAAGGAAGGAAGAAGAAAGAAAGAAAGAAAGAAAGAAAGAAAGAAAGAAAGAAAGAAAGAAAGAAAGAAAGAAAGAAAGAGGAAAGAAAGAAAGAAAGAAAGAAAGAAAGAAAGAAAGAAAGAAAGGAAAGAAAGAAAGAAAGAAAGAAAGAAAGAAAGAAAGAAGAAAGAAAGAAAGAAAGAAAGAAAGAAAAGAAAGAAAGAAAGAAAGAAAGAAAGAAGGAAAGAAGGAAGAAGAAAGAAGGAAAGAAGGAAAGAAAGAATTAGGAAAAATTGGGACCAGGGTATATTCGTGGATGTTGTTTTGTTGTTCACTTGTCTCAATCTTGTCTGACTCTTCTGACTCATTTGGGGTGCTCCTGGCAAAGACACTGAAGTGGTTTGACATTTCCTTCTCCAGTTCCTTTTACAGATGAGGAAACTGAGGGAAACTGAATTAATTAATTGGCCCAGGATCACACAGCAGGTCAGAGGAAGGAATTCAGATCTATGGGATTGTAGACCCAGTGCTCTAATACACTACACTGCTTAGTTTTGGAGTCCAAGAGGTCTTGAGTTTGAATTTTGTCTAGCAAACCACTAATCCTCTCTGTGTCCCAAATTTCTCTTAGGTAAAACGAGGGGAAAAATATACACCTGTCTCCCATAGGCTTGTTGAGAAGAATAAATAAGGTAACTATTAAGGTCTTTTGTAAATATTAAACCCCCTGTATTAGTGATTTTTTTTTTTACTGTAGAAAGTTATAGATTCTCCTTCTGTAGCAATCTAGTCAAGCATCATTAATCTGAACTGCATTATTGGGAAACTGTAATCATTTGGCCTGGACCAAGTGACCCTGGTACTGCTAATACTGAAAATAGGGCTGGCTAAGCAATTGAATAGGGCCAACAAGATTGATGGAATATCTTTCCTCTGTTTAGGAGGGCAAACTTTTAAAGGACTCCTGAATATCCTTTGTTTGAATGTTGCTAATTGCAAGTTTTAACTATTCATTAAAGCAGGCCCCCGGGGAGTTCTACTTGGAAACACTTTGTTGGCAGTTCAAGGAGTGGGGGAAGGAGGCTAACTTGAAAGAAATAAAACTTCATTTATTTAAAAATATTCAGATTGGCCTTCTCCCACCCAGGTAGTTGGAATTGAGATTTGTACTTAAGAATAGAATGTTTATATTTAAGATATACTCTGTGTCTGTATAGATGAGGAGAAACTGACTGGGGGCTAGAATGCTGGGATAACGGAATCCATTATTGCTCAGAGATAGAGACTTGAATGTAGAAATCTTAGAAGCAAAAATGGCTTCAGTTTGATACCTAGCTCATTAGCAAAAAGGAACTTATCAGATTCAGAACCTCAGGTCTATGAGAGTGCAATTAAAAGCAAACCAAAATAACAATCACTAAAATGAGAGAAAGAAGAGAAAGTAAAGAGGAAGGGGAGAGGAAGGAAGGAAGGAAGGAAGGAAGGAAGGAAGGAAGGAAGGAAGGAAGAAGGAAGGAAGGAAGGAAGGAAGGAAGAAGGAAGGAAGGAAGGAAGAAAGGAAGGAAGGAAAGAAGGAAGGAGGAGGAAGGGAGGAAGGGAGGAAGGAGGAAGGGAGGAAGGGAGGAAGGAGGAGAGGGAGGGAGGAAGGAAGGAAGAGAGGGAGGGAGGAGGGAGGAAGGAAGGGAAAAGGGAGAGAGGGGGAAAGGAAGTAAGGAAAGAAGAAAAAGAAAGAGGAAGAGAAGGAAGGAAGGAAGGAAAGGAGAGAGAAATGGAAAGAAGGAAAGAAAGAAAGAGAAAGAAGAAAGAAGGAAAGAGAAGAAAGAAAGAAAGAAAGAAAGAAAGAAGAAAGAAAGAAAGAAAGAAAGAAAGAAAGAAAGAAAGAAAGAAAGAAAGAAAGGAAAGAAAAAAGAAAGAAAGAAAGAAAGAAAGAAAGAAAGAAAGAAAGAAAGAAAGAAAGAAAGAAAGAAAGAAAGAAAGAGAGAGAGAAGGAAGGAAAGGAAAGAGAGGAGGGAAAGAAAGAGAAGGAAGGAAAGAAAGGAGAGAGAGGGAGGGAAAGAAAGGAGAGAGAGGAGGGAAAGAAAGAGAAGGAAGGAAGGAAAGGAGAGAGAGGGAGGGAAAGAAAGGAGAGAGAGGGAGGGAAAGAAAGGAGAGAGAGGGAGGAAAGAAAGGAGAGAGAGGGAGGGAAAGAAAGAGAAGGAAGGAAGGAAAGGAGAGAGAGAGGGAAAGAAGGAAGGAAGAAAGAGAAAGAAAAAGAAAGAAAGAAAGAAAGAAAGAAAGAAAGAAAGAAAGAAAGAAAGAAAGAAAGAAAGAAAGAAAGAAAGAAAGAAAGAAAGAAAGAAGAAAGAAAGAAAGAAAGAAAGAAAAAGAAAGAAAGAGAAAGAAAGAGAAAGAAAGAAAGGGAGAGAAAGAGAAAGAAAGAAAGGGAGAGAAAGAAGGAAGGAAGAAAGAAAGAGAAAGAAAGAAAGAGAAAAGAGGGAGGGGGGAAGAGAAAGGAAGAGAAAGAAAAAAGAAAGAAAGGAGGGAGGGAGGAAGAGAAAAGAAAAAGAAACAGGACCTATGATTTCACCTGAGTAGCTCATTCCTGGTATGACACTGCCTTTCACCAATATAGATCAGCAACTCATTTGTAACTTAGTTTTAAAGGATTTCCTGGAAGAGACTAACCTGACCATAGACTCACAGCTGAGTCAGAAGTTGAATTTTAATCAGGTCTTCTTGACTTCGAGACAGGTCCTCTACTTACTGTAGCCTGCTGACTTTCCTGGTACACAAATAACAAGGAACCTAGGGAACGGATTTAATAACCACAGAGTATGTCCATTTTCATCACCCGTATTTAGGATTCCCAGATTCTTAAAAGCACTATGCTCTGAAGGCTACTGATAACTGGGATAGTTTGAAATGGTTCCCCTTCATCCCTTCTGTTTTTCAGGGTGGTGGAAAGAGGGAAGGAGGGAAGAGAAGAAGGAAGGGAGGGAGGAAAGAAAAAGGAAGGAAGGAAGGAAGGAAGGAAGGAAGGAAGGAAGGAAGGAAGGAAGGAAGGAAGGAAGGAAGGAAGGAAGGAAGGAAGGAAGGAAGGAAGGAAGGAAGGAAGGAAGGAAGGAAGGAAGGAAGGAAGGAAGGAAGGAAGAGAGGAAGAGAGGAAGAGAGGAAGAGAGGAAGAGAGGAAGGAGGGAGGGAGACAGGGAGAGAGAGAAAGAGAGAGAGAGAGGGAGAGGGAGAGAGAGGAAGGCAGTGAGTCTGCCACCAAGTACTGGTCTGACCAGCAGGAAAGTCTTTTCTCCTCCTCGGACTCAGCCTCTTTCTTTATATATCAAATGAAGGGTTATCCTGATTCTTCTCCACCATCCCTTCCAGCTTTCATCTCTACAAATATCAGCCTCCCAGGGTTATCGTGACGATCAAATGAGAATGGATGTAAGGTGCTAAGCAAACATGAGGTAGCTAGGTGGTGCCATGGTGCACAGAGCTCTGGACCTAGAGTCAGTCCAACCCATTTTCCTGAGTTCAAATCTGACCTCAAACACTTATTAACTGTGATCCTGGGCAAGTCACTTAACCCTGTTTGCCTTGGTTTTCTCCTCTGTAAAATGAACTGGAGAAGGAAATAGCAAATTGCTCCTGTGTCTTTACCAAGAAAACCCCAAATGGGGTCACAGAGAGTCAGACACAATTAACAAAAATGCGGCAAAAAAAGCTACATAAATGTCAGTTATCATTAGAAAGTTCCACACCCTTCCCTTTAAATTCATTCTCCACTCATTTGCTAAATTCATATTCCGAATGCATAAATCTGTGTACCTCTCTACTCAAAAATCTTCATCTCTCTAAGATAAAATACAAAATATTCATCTAACAATATGGTTCCCACCTATCTTTTCAAGAATTACTCTATATTCCATCCTTCCACATATGCTCTGTCCAAGTTCAAATAGACTTTTAATGATTTGCCTTACACCTTCTATGGGGGATAACAACACAACATCTTCATGTTCCTATATAACAATGACAGAAAGTCCTGGAACACTGCAGAGCTTTCCAGATGAAATCCATCATTGTTCAAAAGAGTGTGGTGTGATCATCCACACAAGGAAAACCAAATGGATGAAAAATGCTTGTCATCCAAATTATGACACACAATCAGATGGAAAAATCTATAATTTGTCTATTAGCTTATCTGTCTGGGACAGACCCGACAAATGGATAACAACCTAGTCCTAAAGTTAAACAGAAGAAGGGAAGTATGATACATTACCATTAGGAAATTACAAAGTTTCTTTAATGATACCTAACTTGTCCCAGATACAAAGACTCATATTTTTAACTTGTCAGAAATGTGGCTGCAAGTCATAAAACATCACAGTTTCCAAAGAATTCAAAATTAGATGCAGGAGGGGATGAGTGTGAGTAGGCTGTAACATGTGATGATGAAAAGGTATCAAAGAAGAATAGGAATGAAGGATGTCATAAAGGAAATGCTTGATTGAAAAAGAAGATTAGTCATTTGGCAGGAATAAAGGATAACAGGGGGACATCCCATGTGTTCCATGTCAGAAGGAAGCAAGAAAGATCCCAACATGTTGAGTGGATCTCTTAAGAGTAAATTTATGAGAGGAAATGGACAAAAATCATTCAGCAAATACATGATCTACATCTTTGGAGAGAAAGATTATATAGTTGAAATGATGGATACATGAGAGTATCTTGAGTATCCCTAATCCTCTGCACTGGACCAGGCACACAAGAATTATTTAATAAATACTTTGTTGAATTGAATTGAATATTCTGTGATTGTGCTCTCCCCTCCCTTGTCTGCCTCCCCCTCATACCTCTTCTCTTTTCTCCTCCATTCTTTCCATTTGCTTCTCTGATTGAAATTCTTTACACATTACTCTGCTAAATATGAGTCATCACAGAACTTTAAACTCTCCTCAGATTTGTTTCTATGACTCTGTACTTTGCTGTTTCCTTTCTTCATTATCTTGGCTTGTATCTCTGAATTGATAATAATTCAAGATTTGGGGGAAAAATCAGAATCATTAACTATGAAAATCACAGACACACAAAAATTATAAAAACATTTCCTCCAGATCTAAGTTTTCAGATTAATAAATGGTATCAGGGATTAATTAATTACTTTGGGATATGTCTCTTAAATCACCCTGTCAAGGGGAGCCCTGCTAAGAAACTAAACAGGGTCTGAGATTGGAAGGAGAGGAAGGAGACCCCCTCTAAACCCAATGACGGTGATCCTAGCTTCCTGTTTCAGCTTCTGGAGCTGTTTCCTATTTCATTGTCCATCCTTGAACCTGAACCTATTGGTTTGGGGACCTGCCCATTGAACACTAAGTAGGGGAACTGACTAAGGACAAGCTAGAGTATCTGAATGTGGGATCCAAGAAGGACTTTAGTCTTCTGAATGGAATTTCATCCATGGATGACTCCTGGTGATTTATGGTTGGAGGTAATGGAAATTAATTTAACTTTAACCTTGGTGCAACAGAAAAATGCCTAAGTGCTGAGCCATTTTCAGGAAGTAGGCAATAAAGCTGCAGCCTCTCCTGTGAGGTGGTGGTGACAGTGGGCCTGAACGAGGAGGTTAATGGTCCAGGTCCTGGCTCTAGTCCCCAAGCAAGAGCCATCATCAACCAAGTGCTGTCAAGAATACATTTTTTATTTCTTGGCACCTAAGATAAGAGATACTAGAGAAGGCCCTTTATCTAAAAGGAGAAACAAGGAGAAAGAGCAGGAGAAACATCCCCAACTATTTTCTCTGCCAATGAACGGACTATTTGTAAAAGGATTTAGAAGGATGGTGGGAAGGGGGAGGCAAGGAGGATGACCACATCTCTGGGGAGTGCCCTTAGTAGGAAGTAGAATGGTTCATGGCTATAATTGGGCTTTGGGAGCTCCTTTTACTATAGATGGGGCTGGGAGCAAGATCTTAGAACTTAGCTCAGCAAAGGGAGTGTACATTCAATAGCATGTATTTCTAAAGATGTCTCATCATGACCATTGTCAAACTATAGAACAAAGAGTCCACTACAGGACCTTCAAGTCTTTGAGACCATGCCCTAAGGCACCTCCAAATGTTTAGACTCTTGTACCATGTTTCTTGATGAGACATGTTTGTTACAAATGAGACCCTCAATAAAAGTTGCTTCCGTTGTTCATTGGAGGATGGAGGCGCTTAGAAAAGGACTCTGAAAGTTGAATGTGTGGAGTCCACCCCTCTGAACTCAGTGGGGGCAGAACACTGACCTGGTACTCCCAGGACTAGAAGCAATTATGAATATTCCAAGTAAGGCATATGGAATTATGTCTCTCCCTTTCTCCCCAAACAGAGGAGACCCAGATTATACGAACACTCATTCTTTGATGGTGCTGAAATGAATCTATTAGTCAATGAACAAGCATTTCTTAAGCTCCAAGTGGCAAGCACTTTGTTGAGTAGAATTCCTGCCCTCAAGATGTTTCTACTTCTTTGGGGGGAAGCAATAAATCCATAAGTAAGGAAATATCTAGTAGCTTGAGAGCTGATTCCAAGTGGGAGAACTGGATACAAGTCCTGTCTTGTATCAACACATTGTGGATGGGGCTCCTTGAATAGGACATTTAACCTCTCAGTCACCCAAGCAACACTTAGGTATGAATCTGAATTAACAGAGGTTCCTTCCTGAAAGCTCTCAAAATAAAGTCATAGGCATGTATACATATATTGTATTTAATTTATACTTTAACATATTGAACATGTATTGGTCAACCTGCCATCTGGGAGCGGGGGAAGGAGGGAAAAAATTAGAACAAAAGGTTTGGCAATTGTCAATGTTGTAAAATTACCCATGCATATATCAGGTAAATAAAAACTATTAATAAAAAATACAAAAAAAAATAAATACAAAAAAATAAAATCATAGGTCTGGTTAAAATAAAATATACTACCCATTTTGGGTTGGGTTTTATTTGGGGGGATTATAGGGCAGAGGGAGAGAAAGGTAAAGTTTCCTGTAGAAGGGAGTGTTTAAGCAGAAGATTGGAGAATTGTGAAATAAGAGGTTTTAAGGTACAAGTTTGGCTCTGAGGAAATGAGACCTGAATGCCAACTTTTACCATCAAACGTTTCTGCTGTGAGGGAGAAGACTCTGCTACTTTTTGTCCAGTGGTTTCTTTTTAAGAAAGAGGTTGCTAAAAGATAAAATACATAGGAAAATAAGGGAAAACAATCTAGTGAAATAATTATCTTTAGCTATAGCTATTTATAGCAATATATCTACATCTATCTCTCTCTGTGTGGATACACATATTGTAGCTAGATTACCGGCTCTGGAGTCAGAAAGACTCTTCTTGAGTTCAAATCTGGCTGTCTGACCCCAGCAAGGCAAGCCATTTAATCCTGTTTGCCTCAGTTTTCTCATCTGTAAAATGAGCTGGAGAATTGTTCCAGTGTCTTTGCCAAGAAAACCCCAAATGGGGCCATGAAGAATTGGACATGACTAAAACAATTGAAAAAATAATAACATACATACATAAGCAGTGGGAAGACAGCAAAGCTATTCCAAGCAGGAGAAAAAAAAAAACAGAGGAAACCAAACACATCATAATGTACTGGGGAAAATATAGTCTTATGAAATCACAACAATGACTAATCTTAAGGAGCTTCCATTTCATTGTGGATGTCATAGAAGAGTAGTAGTCAAGGAGGGACACTTTGGTACCATCAGGAATGGTGAGTGGGACCACACAGTCATCAATACCTACATCCCCTCGCAAACATGGTAGAGTTGACTTGATCGTAGTTCCAGAATCAAAAGAATGATGGCAAGGCAATTGGTGATGATGGGAATAGGGAGGCAGATAGTAAGGATATAGATATAGATATAGATATAGATATAGATATAGATATAGATATAGATATAGATAGATATAGATATAGATATAGATATAGATATAGATATAGATATAGATATAGATAGAGATAGAGATAGAGATAGAGATAGAGATAGAGATAGAGATAGATATAGATATAGATGTAGATGTAGATATAGATATAGATATAGATATAGATATAGATATAGATAGATATAGATATAGATATAGATATAGATAGATATAGATATAGATATAGATATAGATATAGATATAGATATAGATATAGATATAGATAGATATAGATATAGATATAGATATAGATATAGATATAGATATAGATATAGATATAGATATAGATAGATATAGATATAGATATAGATATAGATATAGATATAGATATAGATATAGATATAGATAGATATAGATATAGATATAGATATAGATATAGATATAGATATAGATATAGATATAGATAGATATAGATATAGATATAGATATAGATATAGATAGATATAGATATAGATATAGATATAGATAGATATAGATATAGATATAGATATAGATATAGATATAGATATAGATATAGATATAGATATAGATAGATATAGATATAGATATAGATATAGATATAGATATAGATAGATATAGATATAGATATAGATATAGATATAGATATAGATATAGATATAGATAGATATAGATATAGATATAGATATAGATATAGATATAGATAGATATAGATATAGATATAGATATAGATATAGATAGATATAGATATAGATATAGAGATAGAGATAGAGATAGAGATAGAGATAGAGATAGAGATAGAGATAGAGATAGAGATAGAGATAGATAGATATAGATATAGATATAGATATAGATATAGATATAGATATAGATATAGATATAGATATAGATATAGATAGATATAGATATAGATATAGATATAGATATAGATATAGATATAGATATATAGATATATAGATTCATCAGTCAAGTTATTTTAGCCAGAGGTCATCCTATTCCTTCACAGCCACATTCTCTTAAGGGATTGGAGCTAATCTTGGGTCCATTTCCTGTATATTTTATATAGATCTCTATGTATATGCACGGTCACTTTGGGACTCATCCCCAAACTGCAAGCTCCTTACTTTTGATTTTGAATCCTCAGCCCTTGGCACATGTCTGACACAACAGGGACTTAATAAATTCTTGCTGACTGATGAGTGTAACCCCCACAACTTCCTTGTTCTCTCTTGGAGGTAAACAGCAGAATGTAGGCAAGAGTCTTATTTTTATAGGTGGGGAAGTGCGAGGGATCAAGATGTTGACTGAAGCTGCTCAGGATCAGAGAGATTCCATGAATGAGACTTTCAAATACACGCCGGCTTAACTTCCCCAGTCATTTTACAGCTCTGAGGATTTATGTTTTGGCTTTTCCTATTAGGGGCCATGATATGATCATGAAACTAATCCCTTGGGATTTGGGGGTGAAGAAAGAACGGTGTTGGCTTCCATCCTCCTCCTTGACATTTCTTCTATGTTATTTGTTGAAGTTCAGATTTCCAAATTGGGCAGGATTCAGAAAAGTCTTTACCTGGCTGCAAGACTTAGCCTTTGATGATCTACTTTTTTTTTTCTTCTAACCTAGGGAAAATTCTTAGTTTTTATCCTCAGATCAAGTAACCAAGAAGTCAGCTAAGAAAATAATCCAAGAGGAGAATCCAATCCATTATAATTAAATGTGATCAGAAACACATTTGTTTGGAACTGTTATGTAAGGTCTTTGAGGGTAAACACTCTCTCACTTTTGCATCTGTATCGCTAGCATCTACCATAGTGTATGGCACACAGTCAGCCCCTTGTACTCATTTGTTGATTCATTGATTGTACTGATGCCTAATGATAATAAAAGGATACAATAAAAATAATTGCTGCCCTCAAGGAGCTTACATGCTACATACAAGTAGATGAGTATATGGGAGGTCAAGAAAAGCTTCCTGCAGGAAGTAAGGCATAAGCTGAGTTTTGAAGTAAACTGGAGAGATTCTAAGAGACAGAGAAGGAAAAGGGAATATATTCTATGCAGAGAACACAGTCAGTACATGAGGATGAAGGCGGGAGCTTCATAGTAATATCTGACATTTATATGTCACTTTAAGATGTGTTGGAAGCATGATTGTATTTGACCCTCAAGATTACTTGGTGAGGTTCAGGTAGTAGTATTCTCAATTTGGTAGTTGGGGATGGTGAAGTTCATGATGTGGCTATGCTCAGAGACAATATTTGAATTCAGGCCTCTAGGGCCACACCCACTATTATTTAAGTCATAATTTTCTTTTTTTTTTTTTAGTAGTATTTTATTTTTCCAAATACATGTGAAGATAATTTTCAATATTCATTTTTATAAGACTTATTGTTCCAAATTTTTCTCCTTCCCTCCCTTCCCTCCCCTCTTCTCAAGATCTCAAGACAGCCAGCAATCTGATATAAGTTAAATCTGATATATAAATAAATAAATGAGTAATTCTTTTACACATATTTCCATGCTGTACAAGAAAAATCAGATCAAAAGGGAAAAAATCATGACAAAGAAAAAATAAACAAACAAACAAAGGTGAAAATACTATGTTTCAATCCACCTTCAGTCTCCTTTGTTCTCTCTCTAGATGTTGGTGGGATTTTCCATCTCAAGTCTATTGGAATTGTTTTGAATAATCTCATTGTTGAAATGAGTTGATCATCACTAATCCTGTTGTTATGTACAGTGTTTTCCTGGTTCTGCTCACTTCACTTAGCATCAGTTCACGTAAGTCTTTCTGGCTTTTCTGATATCAGCCTGGGTGATCATTTCTTATAGAACAATAATATTACATTACATTCATGTACCATAACTTATCCAGCCAGTCTTCAGCTGATAGTCATCTATTCATTTCCCAATTCCTTGCCACCACAAAAAAAAAGTTTCTACAAACATTTTTGCATATGTAGGTCCTTTTCCCTCTTTTATGTTCTCTTTGGAATACAGACGCAGAAGTGAGACTGCTGGATCAAAGAGTATGTACAATTTTACCACTCTTTGGGTTAAGCTATGTTTTCTATTTTATCATGCCTGACAGGTCCCAGGAACACAAACAAAGGAGTTCACAAATGGGGTCCAGCCAATTTCCCATCTTAGTGTCATCATTATGTAATGGAAAGAACAGTGGACTTCAAGTCGAGACTTGATGTGGGATTCTATCTCTCAAATATATTCCATGGATGAGTCACTTTCACATTCTGAATCTCAGATCTCTCATTCCTTTTTTTGTGGACCTAAACTTAAGAATCCTTGATTTAATGGAACCTGGACCTAAACTTAAGAATCCTTGATTGAATGGAACCTGGACCTAAACTTAAGAATCCTTGATTTAATGGAACCTGGACCTAAACTTAAGAATCCTTGATTTAATGGAACCTGGACCTAAACTTAAGAATCCTTGATTTAATGGAACCTCATCATTTTGCAGATGAAATGATTTGTTCCATTTTACTTAACTGTAAATAACAGAGTTGGGATGCGACCCAGATTCCCTGACCCCACATCCAGACTGCTCTTTTTGCTCTACCGTCTGAACCATGAAAGGTCATTCCCAGGGACCAGACCTTACTGAGAACATTCAAATTTCCCAATAGGAAAAGGAGGGATTTGGACAAGTTGATCTCAAAGGTCTCTCTCTGCTTTAAATCCCACGATCCCAGATATACAGCCTTAATATTACTTCCCTGCAGTTTGTTCCACCGGATTGAGTTCTATTCTGTATCGTTACTGCCTATGGCCTTTAACTTCTCATTCACAGTGTGTGGGATTTTGGCTGTGAGACTCTTATTAAAGTCAGTAGGAGCTATGAGCCTCAAGCCCACTCAGTCCCATTATAAATGTTCCTCTTCCGTTGTCTCCCCCTGCACGGAGCTGTTTAAGAACATTATCTCTCCTAGATGGGAGGAAAATGAGATTTAGGGTTTTCGGAAATTTGGGTGGTCTTTTGGCCAATCCCAGCCTAAGCTCCCAATAAGTTGGCAACAATGATGACATGTACATTTCCCAAAGGCTTGAATAGTAGGGGGTACTGAACAGAAGAGGATGCTACTCTGTTTATTGGGTTTTCTTTCTAGTTTTTTTCTTTTTAAATAAATAAAATTAAAAATAATATGAAAAGTTCTAGTCTTTTCTTCTCTGTCCCCCCCTTTTCCTTTTTTGTTTCTGTTCTCCCTTCCCTCCCAATGTAGAAGAATCAATGAGGTTTTGTTTTTGTTTTTGTTTTGCTTTGTTTTAAGAGGGAATTCAGGTTTCACGGAAGACATCATTTCTGCTGCAGTGGGTGGAAGGAAATACGGGCCTATTTGCTCTCTGATTAAGCCAGAGAGGCAGAGAGAGCAGCCGGGTAATGATGTGAAAAGTAGGCTCTAGGGTCTGGAATGAGGCTGAAGCCAATTGGATGATAATTGTGTAATATATTATCTTTATTGTCTAAATTGTATCTTTTGAATTTCCTGAATCTTAATCCCAGAAATCTCTTGATGTTGCTCAGGTGGTAAATTATTTATCTGTGTTTCCCCCTCTTTTATTAACTTCAATTCCTGAGGTTCCTGTGAGATCTCATCAGTTACTAGCAACCTGCCTCCAGACCTCCTGAATGGAGCCAGTGGGAAGGGTTACTACAAGAGACAGTCTGGGCTTTCTAGGAGCGGTAATTGAAACAATTAAAAGTGTTCATTGATGATGGTTTTTTACCTGTGTTAGACCAGCGGAGGGGAGAGTTTGGGACCGAGAGGAGTTCATTGAGAAAAATCTTTTAACCCATGTTAGCTCACCATGCTTGGTTGCTTGTAAACATCAGAGTGAAATATTGATCGCTGCACTCCTAGGACAAGAGCCCTCCCGTATTCCTCCCATCCACCTCAAGTGTTTAGGCTAGCTCTGGCTTTGCCAGGAAAAGGATCAAAGAAAAACCTTCTCTGGTCTAAAGACATGTCTCCAAAGTGAGTTCAGAGGTTCTGATTCATCCACTCTAGGGTGCTCCTAGAAGCAGCAAAGCATCCCTGAACACTTACTGTGGAGTAAGATTACACGGATATGTACATATCGCTGCATTCATATTATAGATGTGTAATACTCCATACTACTTAGTGCTATAATGTGATATCGTGGGCAGGAAAACAGTAGTTCTACAGATTCCTCCAGTTTGTCACTAACTAGCTCTGGGATCTTGGATGGATGATTTCACTTTGAATAACAGTGAGGGGGACTGTGCTAAATGAATTCTCATCTAGCTCCCAAATCCTATTAGTCTGTAAACTGGATTTAATGTACATTGGATCTCAACTAATGATGACTTGGATGGGACTGAATTAGACCTTTTCGTCAGTCATCCAGTTAGCAATTAACATTTATTTTGGATCTTTCAAGGCAAGCCTGTATACAAAAGCACAGGATCTAAGCACAAGAAGGGACTTATAGATAACCCAGAATGCTCTCTACAATTGTGACATAAGATCCCTACTCATGCTGTGACAAGTCATCATCCGTCCCTTGCTGGACCAACTCTCTCCTAAAACAGCCCATTCCACTTAGGGGTCATATTTTAAAGGATCATAGATTTAGACTCATAAAGGATCTTGGAAGGAGGCCATGAGTTCAAATCCCTGTTTTATAGATTAAGATTTACAGAAAATTTTACCTAACCTGCCTCAGTTTTTTCATTTGTAAACTGGATGGCCTCAAAGATCATGAGAGGTATCCCTTTAGTCCCTAAAGAGTACTGAATGTTTTGAGGAAGATGATGAGCAAGATCAAACCCAGGCAAGAAAAATCCCAGGTTGATTAAAAGGCAAAATGCAAATTTATACATGTCAAAGATGGAAAAAAGATCCTTAAAGCCAAAAAATGATATTAGCTCTCTTTTATATGGTTTTAGGGAAGCAGTGGTAGTACATCCCTACATCTATAGTAGTGTAATGGTAGGAATAGAAGTCCTAAAAGTAGTGGTAGTAGTAGTGATAGCGGTGATGGTAGTGGTAGTAATAGCAATAGTTGTAGTTAGTAGTAGTAGTAATGGTGGTAGTAATTAGTAGTAGTGATAGTAGTAGTAGTGATGGGATGATGATAGTAGTAGTAGTAGTAATAGTTGTAGTTAGTAGTAGTAGTAATGGTGGTAGTAATTAGTAGTAGTGATAGTAGTGGTAGTGATAAAAGTAGTAGTAGTAGAGTGATGGTGATGATGATAGTGGTAGTAGTAGCAAAAGTTATAGTTAGTAGTAGTAGTAGTTGTAGTAACAGTAGTGGTAGCAGTGGTAGTAGTAGTGATGGTGATAGTGACAGAAATGGTAGTAAAAGTTCCAGTAGCAGTGGTGGTAATAAGGATAAAGGTAGGAATATTGATAGTAGTAATAATACTGATAGTAATGGTGATGGTAGTAGTACTAGTACTAGTAATGGTAGAAGTAGAAGTAGTAGTAGTGATGATGATGGTGGTTGTAGGGGAGGTAGTAGTAGTACTAGTAACATATATATATATATATGTATATATATACACACACACACACATATATACATATATATTGAGTTAGGGGTGTGACCACCATCTGGGAATGCTGTGACCACAGTTGACCTGCTTTGTCCTCTCAGGACAATTAATCACTCATCCATTAGTTCCGTTCCTTGTATAACCTTTCTAGATTTAACACGATTTCTATAAGCATATTTTTGTATACACCAATCAAAGTTTCTCTGCTCAGTGCCCACCTGCTTAGCCATCCCCTTCTTCTTTTCATAGATGTCAATAAAAAGCAAAGCATCTTAATAAACAGTTTCATTGAATTATATTAAAGGGAATAGAATGTAGGCAAAAAAAAAAAAAACCTCATGCATTTTAGAAATATAATTATCTCAGTTCTCCCCTTTTCCTTCCATAGAGTAGAACTTCATCTCACGAAGATTCTCCAGGAAGAAAGAACTAGAAAGTTCAGAGGCTAAATGCCAAATTCATTAACTCCTGCAGTTAACAGAGCTTTGAAAGATTTTTATGGTCTACCAGTACTGGGTGTTGACATTCTTATTCATAGTCTCACACCTGTAAGGTCCTATTGCTGTTCTACTATACTGTTCCTAAGCTCCGTTGGATGATTCTTCCCTCATTTAACTGTTCCTTTCAGTTAGCTTCTCTGCTAATGAAAAGGAGTATTTTTTGCTTTTTCTTTTTTATTTTTTTATTTAAGCTTTTTTATTTTCAAAACATATGCATGAATACTTTTTCGACATTGACCTTGTATAGCTTGTGTTCCAAATTTTCTCCCTTCTCCCCATCCCTCTCCTAGTTTGCAAGTAATCCAATATATGTTAAACATTTTAAAAGTATATGTTAAATCCAATGTATGTATACATATTTATATAATTATCTTGCTACACAAGAAAAATCAGATCAAAAAGGAAAAACATGAGAAAGAAAACAAAAAGCAGGCAAACAACAACAAAAAGAGTAAAAATGTTGTGATCCCCACTCAGTTTCCATGATTCTCCCTCTGGGTGCAGATGGCTCTCTCCATCACAAGATCATTGGAACAGGCCTGAATCATGTCATTGTTGAGGAGAGCCATGTCCATCAGAATTAATCCTCATATCATCTTCTTGTTGCCTTGCCCAATGACCTCCTGGTCCTGCTCATTTCACTCAGCAGCAGTTCATGTAAGTCTTTCCAGGCCTTTCTGAAATCATCCTGCTGCTCATTTCTTACAGAACAATAATACTCCATAACATTCATAGACCACAATTTACTCAGCCATTCTCCAATTGATGGGCATCCACTCAATTTCCAGTTTCTGGCCACTACAAAAAGGGCTGCCACAAACATTTCTGTACTTGTGGGTCCCTTTCCCTCCTTTATGATCTCTTTGGGATATAAGCTCTTCAGAACACTGCTGGGTCAAAGAGTATGATAGCAAAAGGGATATTTCTTTAGCAAGTATGTGACCAAGCCAAGACAAAGAAGGTTACTATAGCTGCATGTCCCTAACGTTTGTCTTTGGAAATCTCAAACTCAAAGACTTCCGTTGGTTATTCATGGGATCTTTGGAGAAACTCCAACCCTCTTCCTCACGAGCCATGACTCATGAACTACATAATGCGAAAATCTTCTGAGAGATGTTGTTCATAGGGAGAAAGCAAGCCAGTCACAGGTGGAATACAGGAGACTATCCTAACACTTCTGGGCATGAAGTTATAAGTACCTGAAGTAGGCTGGTGGGAAGCAGGATGGGTCACGAGGCTATATATTTTGTCTTAGCAAATTTATTTGGACTCTAAGAATGATGAAGCTGGATCTGCATGTTGATCTCAAGTTGAACAGCTTAAGAGAAACTTCCCTATCTTGACAAAGTGAGAGTAAAGGAGAGTCATTGAAGAGCTGAAGCCAAAATGAAAGAAAGAAAGGATGGAAAGACCAATATCCCATTTAAGCTGACGTTCAGTCAGGGTAAGCCTTCAGGTAGCCATTCCCTCCCCTTACTTTTCAAGTCTGTCCTTCCCAGAGAGTTTGGTCATATTTTTGCTATTTTTTTTAACAGTTGATTAAAAAGCTACCACTGAGAATAGATGATGATATAGCTAATGATATTGCCTTTTAGAACTCTTTGAAGGCTTCTGAACAATCAGAAAACTTTAGTCCATAGTTTTTTGTTTGTTTTTTTTCTTCAGAATCTGCTGCCAGGGAAGGTCATCTGATTCATATCCATCAAATGTTGAGGATGACTCACCATCAAACAAATCTCACTTTTAAAAACTTATCTTTATAAATACACAAGAAGAAACCACTTCTCTTTCATCTGAGAATGTTCCTCATTTCCTTTGCCTTCTTCCACCCTGCCCCCAACCCCCTTGGAGAAACAATAAACCAAAGAACCCACTGGATAGGTACACATTATAAAGTAAGGAGATTCTAGATGGATTTTAGATTATATCAAATCCCCCTTGGCTATCCCTCATTGTTCCTCCTCTGGCCCTTCACAGAGCTGACTCATTGGATCCCTGGGCCTTTGTTTCCATCTTGGTTATGGCCACAAGAAGGAAATGCATGTGGTAGCTGGACAGGATAATTACAGAAACACGTGCAGACCAACGGATGACTGCTGTGACTTGACTGGCCCACCATTGAGCTTCAAAGTCCAATATCAGAAGCTCTCATTGACTAAGGAGTATAGTTTGTTCTCAGCCTCCCCCAGAGTGGCGTGTCATTCAATCCCTTCATTAAATAATCTCAAAGGAGAAAATCTTTCCAGAAACTTGCCACCAATGAATTGTTAGCTTTTCCTCTCAGTTTTTTGTTTGTCCATTTTTTTTGTTTTGGCCAAGGATTCTTTAGCTTTTATCATTCTCAAATTTGAACTCTTCCTTCCCATCTTCCTTTTTATAGTTGGGACTTATATTATTTTCAGATTTGAACTCTTCCTTCCCATCTTCCTTTTATAGTTGGGAGACACTTGTCATGGTTTGTCTCTAGTGTTGCTTCCTCTTGCCATCAGAGACCTCCTCAACCATCCTGACAGATGGCTATCCATTTGGGCTTTAAATATGTATACAAAAGATCCAGTAACATAACTAGCATCTCTTCATGATGATGGCTAGAAGAACCCAGAACAACTATTTCAGTGAGAAAGTTATTCTTTGATTCTCCATCTAGGTCATATCTCTCCTAATGCAAATCTGCTTTGATAAAAATGGAAAATAGTTGAGACCCATCTTCCCAGGAGTCAATCAATCAGTATTTACTGAATGGTTATTATGGACCAGGCATTTTGTATCACTGGGAATACAAAGAAAAGGTAAAAATGGTTAGGTTTACAATCAAAAGGAGAGATAACAGATAAATAAAATGGATTTTAAAAATTGCTAAAAGGAGGAAGTGAAGCTGTTTCCTCAAATCTGGAGTCCTTAACCTTTTTTGTTTCATGGACTCCTGTGATAGTCTAATAAATACTATTTCTATGAACTCCTCAGAATAATGCAGTTTTTATATATATATATATATATATATATATATATATATATATATATACATGTTATTAAAGACATAGGATTACAAGGGAAACCAATTATATTAAAATACAATTACAATATTAAAAAAATGACAACACAAAATTCACAGACTCCTGGTTAAGAACTCTTATTCTAGATCCAATGGTCTAGGTCATTGAAATTCAAAGCAGAAAGAGGTCTTTGAGGTGATGCAATCTAAACTCTTTCTTTTATAGATATTGACGGTAGATTAATGAATGAAAAACACATTCATTAAACGTTTACAATATACCAGCACAATGGTAAATGCTGGGGTTACAAATGCAAGCAAACAAGACAGTTCTTACCCTCAAGGATCTTACATTCTAAATAGGAAGAAAACACATTTAGCTCGAGTTAGAAGTGGACCAGAATGACCAGAAAGTAGACTAGCACAGTGGGCCTAAAATCCTGACTAGACAAGGAGAAAGTTCATCAGATAGAACACAGGGTTATAGGGTTGGGAGGCCAGGATCCAAGTGGTAGCCACTGGTGCCATGGTACAGAGACACATGATTGTAGACCTAAAAACCAGACTAGATGAAGAGAAAATTCACCAGAATCTAGAGCTTCAGGAGCCTTGGAAGGGTAAATGGAATTAAGTGAGTCATTTGGCTTTTCGAATTGCTTTTATCCTTTTTCATAGACTTTCCCTCCCCTCTGACCCATTCTCAAGCTTCTAGTTCTCTTTGGATATTGGGGTCAAGCAGTGGGTGAAAGACTGCCATAGACCTAATGAATCATGATAGGATTTCCCTAGAACACCCCTCTGACTTGGCTGCACAATCCTATTCATTCACTTCTTCATGTGAACTAAGAGTCTGGACTAGTAAGAAAAGCCCCAGTCTAGAAGGCAGGAGACCTGAACTTTCTCAGTTCTTCCACTAATGACCTCAGTGACCTTGAACAAATTTCTTTCCCCACCGGAGAGCCCTTGTTATCTTGTCTAAAAAACAAGAAGGATGGAGGGGATGCTCTCTAAGGCCCCCTACAGCTCTAATTACCATGATTCTTTGAACTATCCTCCATTCCCATTAAGCTTTTATTGGCTTAAGTTGAATAAATTTATCCAGTTAGCTCATCAAAGTGGGTAGCCCTGAAGGAATGAGACAAAGGCTGGGCAATTTTGATTAGGGAAAGGAAGGATAAAGCATACCCTGAAAAACATTGCAGCAGGGAGGACGGTTTTAGGGGTGGAGAGGGGAGATTTGGGGACCAAAATAGAAGGGATATGGAAATAGGAGGGATACCCCATCTTAATTATTTAGCTGTAGCTGAGCCCAGGTCTATGCATCAGAAAGAAGCCCTATTTGGAGAAAGAGGGGAAATGTGAGAAGGAGAATTTATTTTCTCCTTCTCCCTCTGCCTATTGGCCAGTGACTCTCAGCTCCCAAAGATTGCAAGTGGTTCCAGTCCGCCTCTGCTCCACACCCTCCTAAAGAGCCATGTCTCATTACTGACATGTTCAGCATGCCTTCTCCTCCCTGGTTCAGTGGAAACTAAGCCCTTTCTTTGCCCTTGTTGCTATTAGCAACTGGGATCCCAGGTGCTAGTCCATCAATCAATCTCTAGCTGCCTCCTGTTAAGCATTTCCAACCTCCCAGGAGCAGAGCACTTCTTCTGCCTTCTGAGTTCTTCTGTCTCTGTCTAGAAGGTTTTCCTTCTCAACTAATTCTATTTCGTCCACCATGCATTCAACAACCATGTATCAGTCACCTAATAAGGCATCCGCTCTGTGCTATCTGCAATTCCACCCCTTCTGTTTTGTTCAAGGCTCTCGGGAGAGTTCTTCCAAGATGCAGGCAGGTCAAGGCCAGGTTCATGTCATCAGCTCTTAGAATGTAAGAGCTGGAAAGCACCTGAGGCATTCTATTAATATTGTCATCATTATATGGTGCTTTAAGGTTATGAAGCACTTGAACAAGATGACATGGGGTTGAGGGGTGTTAGGGGGCTGTGGGATCAATCCCATGATTGGTGGGATCAATCAGAGCCTGGAAAGACAGATCTCCCCATACCATAGTCTACCATGGGGCCAATCTCCAACACAATCACACCTAATCTTATTTACCAATATTCTAATTTCTCCCTCTGCTGTGCAAACTCCCAGCCTCCTCCTCCCTGAACCCTTAGGCAAGTTACTGTCTGGATACTGACCATAGCAGGCCTGAAAATCCCCTCCCAAGTATATCACCTGATGACCAAGGTGGGTACTACAGGTAACTCAGCAACCCTAATGTCATAAAGAAATTAATTTGAACAGGTATTTACTCTGGGATACAAAGAACCTGCTCTCAAGGAGTTGATACTCCATTGAGGCAAATGGATATGACACCCCCACACATACGAGAAAATAGAGTATAATCCAAAGTATTCCAGGGAAATCTGAAGAGGGAGCAATTTCTTTCAGCTGGGGCTCCAAGGGAAGCTTCACAAAAGAGATGATGCTTGAGCTTGGTTGAGAAGGAGGATGGATCTCTAAGCTCCCATAGAAGAGGGATTTCAGGCATTGCATTCATATTTGGATGGAAAAAAAAAACAAAGAACAAGGTTGACAAGAGATAATAATAATGGCTGGAGCATTGTGTCTAAGCAAGATGGCAGGAAAAAGAGCTGGAATCAAATTCTAGACAGCCTTGAATGTAAGTGCTTTTTTGATTTGTTTTGATTTGTTGTTTGTTTTTTACTCTATAATCAATAGGTGGCCCAGGAATCAGAAAAAAATATGAATTCAATTGCTGTCTCAGACACTTACTAGTTGTGTGACCCTGGACAAGTCACTTAATCCTGTTTGCCTCCTCTGTAAAATAAGCTGGAGAAGGAAAAGGCAAATCCCTCCAGTATCTTTGCCAAGAAAACTCCTAAGGGGGTCTTGAAAAATGACTGAAAAATCAACATGGAGCCACTAGCAGTTTTTGAGTGGTAAATATTCACTGTGAATTGGGTGTGTTAGCATGTCTGAGCACAGCGGAGCTGCTCTCTAGAACACTCATGGCAAGGTGTAACATGATCAGACATCCTTAAATTGAAGATAGCCTGTAAAGTCCCTCCTAGCTCTGATTCTCTGTCTTATGTGTACAGAAGGAAGATTGTTTTGGCAACTAAGTGAAGGATAAGCTGGAAAAGGGAGCAGCATTGTATATATCACAGTATATTCCTGTGAGGAAATCCAGGAACCAGACAACCAAGAAGGGAACAGTGTAGTGCAGTGGGATCAAGATCAAGGGAAGGAGAAATAGAATTGACTTTGTCCCTAGAATGCAATACAGACCACCTGGGCAGAAAGAGGAAATAGATGAGAAGTTCAGCAAACATCACAAGCCTGGTACATGATATAGGAGTGACAAGAGACTTCAATTATTTGGACATCTGCTCAAGTTCTCTTTCTGCCAAAAGCAAAGCAACTAATAATTTTCCTGACTTGTCTTAATGATCACTTTGTTCTGCAAAAAGTGGAGGGACAAGGAGAAATTCTATTCTGGATCGGATTTTCACTTGCAAAGAGAAATTGTGTATGGGGTGGAAGGGATGAGTACTTTGGGTGAAAGTGACCCTGCTTGTGGATTTGTGATGCAAAAGGAGAGGGAATCCAGGCATAAGTTTACATGCATCCTAGATCTTCATGGAATAGGTTTTAGAGAGTTCAGAAGTGCGATGTGTACTACATGCTATGGACTAAAAGTATATAAGGGAAGTCAACCTAAAAGAAATGGTAAATTCTCAGGAATTCTGAAGAGAAATTGTCCAAAAAGATTAATAAGAATGGACAGGGTGTTCTCCAACCAATTTATATATTATTTTTAATAAAGCTTTTTATTTTCAAAACATATGCACAGATAATTTGGCAACATTGCCCCTTGCATAGCCTTGTGTTTCAGATTTTCTCCTCCTTCCCCCATCCCCTCCCCTAAATGGCAAGCAAATTCAATGTGTGTTTAACGTTAAAATATGTCAAATCCAATAGGTATAAACATACTTATACAGTTCTCATGCTGCACAAGAGAAATCAGATCAAAAAAGAAAGTAAATGAGTAAGAAAACAAAATGCAAAGGAACAATACAAAGATTGAGAATCCAACTTACATTTTTAAAAGGTTTGAACAGTGCAAATGCAGAACATAATTATAAGATTATGGCACTGTTCTGTAAACAATATGAAAAGTGTTAAAAGTTTGCAAGTTCACTGAGGCTGGTAAAAAAGAGTAAGAATAACAAAAAGGTAAATATTTTTCTATGCTATGTTGGAGGAAAGAAGACCAAAAAAATGTGGGATTGCTATTTAGGATGGATAGGATAAGGATACTTTAAGTAGAGATAGCCAGATGGCATAGGGAATGGAAGGCTGGTTCTGGATTAAGAAAGACTTGAATTTGGGGCAGCTAGGTGGGGTAGTGGATAGAGCAGCAGCCCTGAAGTCAGGAGGACCGGAGTTCAAATCTGGTCTCAGACACTTAATACTTCCTAGCTGTGTGACCCTGGGCAAGTCACTTACCCCCAATTGTCTTGGAAAAAAGGGGAAAAAAAGAGACTTGAATTCAAATTCAGCTTCAAACATTTGTGTGACCCTAGGCAAGGCATTTAACTTCTGTTTTTGCCTTGGTTCCCCAACTAAAAAATAATGTATAATAATAACCTCTTCCCAAGATTATTGTGAGCCTTAAATTAAATAATACTTGTAAAGTAATTGTAACAGTCCTTAATAAATTCCTGCTTCCTCTTCATTCATTCACAAGACAAATTAGTAGTAAGAGAGGATCTTGGTAAATTCAAGTCAACTAGCTCAGAGGAATGCTGTCCTGCTTAGCTGTGCTTTTATCAGTGGTATCCGAAATATTTTAAGAAATCGGAGAGAAATGAAGGAAGGCAAATATTGTCCTTATTTTGAAAGAGAGGAACAGAATTGAGTCTACTGATTTGGCAACATATAGGTCAATGAGTTAGATTTTCCATCATGACAAATTTCTAGCATGGTTAATTAAAGAGATAAAGAAAAGGAAATAGTGATTTCAAAGAGACAGCACAGCTTGCTCAAGAATAGGCCATTTCAGATTTATCTTATTTTTAACAAGGTTTTTAAACTAACAAATTAGGAAAATACTAATGATATAGTTCCCCTAGATTTTAGCAAAGTATTCAATGATGTTTTTCATGTTGTTTTTATAAAATATATTTTAAAATTGAATTAAATGATGATACCATTAGATGCATTTAGAACTGGTTGAATGGACTAGGTTCTAAAGAATAGTCTCTAGTGGATCAATGTTACTTGGTAAGGGGTCTCTAATGGGTGCTCTTTATTTAGCCCTCTGTTACCTCTCTGTTCCTAAATTTCTAAAGCCATGTTTCACATTCTCATAAATTTCTTCAATAATGGCATTTGCTCTGTTTATGCTTATGGTGATATGTTTACAGTAATATGCTCATCAAATTCACATATGATACAAAAGGAGGAGGGATAACAAACCCCCTGCATGACTAAATTAGTATCCAAAAGCGTCTTAGCAAGCTAGAGCATTGGGCTGAATATCATCAAATGAAACAATGGTGGCGAATATAAAATCTTATACTTGAGTTCAAAATGTCACCTTCACAAATACGGAATGGGGAAGATACAATTAGGCAATAATTTGGCTGGAAAAGAACTGGATTTTTGGTTTTTTTAGTAGACTGCAAATTCAGTAGAAATCAGCAGCTGTGACAAACAAAACTCTAGTGAAATCTTGAACTGTATCAAGAGAGCTCTGGTTTCCAGGAATGAGGAAATAAAATATCTCCTCTACCTAACCTGCTCAGCCCATGTTTGAATTATTATATTCAGTTCTAAATGGCCCAGTTTAACAAGGAAGCCTGATAAGTTAAGAGGGTCCAAAGAAAGCTAATGAAGATGGTGAAGGACCTTGAGTCTATAATATATAAAGATCAGTTGAAGGAAATGGTTGGAACTTTTTTGCTCAGAGGTGCCATGATTCTTCAAATATTCGGGGTACAAGTTGCAAAAAGTCAAGCTAGGTTTGACGTCAGAAGAATCTTCCCAACAATTAGAACCAAGTTTAAAATTGGGAGATGATAGGCTCTCTGTCATTGGAAATCTTCAAAGAGAGGCTAAATGACCACTCACTGAATATTTTATAGTCAGAGTTACGTTTGTGCACAGAACCCAAAAGATGGCCACTGAGGACCTTCCAGCTCTGTATTAGTTGGACAAACATTTCCTCTGCAGAAGAAATTCCTTGCCCAGGTGCCAAACTCTTATTGTCCCAGCTAGCAAAGGCCTCGGGCTTAAATATGGGTTTTGAACCATATTTCCTGATCAGTGAGGGATACATCTCTCTCTGTTAGTGACCTAATTAAGATCCAAGAGACTGTAAAGCTGGCGGCTTAATTTCCACATACTTAACTGCTTTCAATCGGTTTCCATTTGGATCAGTACCCTTCTAGCAAAGTTGCCAAGGGTTTTTAAGGTTTATGATCCCTCAGTTTCTTGCCTCCAAAAATCTTTTGTTCTTTCATGCAGATGGAAAGGCTCAGGGACCCAACTAAGTTCCAGGGGTAAGGTTATTGGCTCTGGCCTGGCCCAGCACATTCTTGGTCTTTCTATCCTTGGAGTGTTCTGTAATTCTGGGAAGGCTTTGATTATGATCCTGGCAAAGCCAAACAAAAAACAAAAACACACATACATTCACACACAAACAAACACTGAATCTGCTTTCCAATGACTAATGCGGAGCTATTATCAGTTGCAAAAGATGAAGAGATTAAAAAAAATTCTACAGCTAAGAATGTCCAAATTAAATCAACACTTGGTCATCTTGCCTTGGCCTGCAAGAGAAATTGTTTTGGAAAAAGCCAATGCAAATTTGCAGCAAAATGCAAAAAAGCCTAGGACAGGAGGTAGATTTTCCTATTAAAATTTGCTGTGGCTTGTACCTATTCTGGGTCTGTATGGTTTTTATTTTTGCTTTTTTGGATTCTGATAGGAAACAACTGTTTTAGGTAGTGACTTGTTGGGGATTTAGTTGTTAGGACAGGGTTAACTTTTCACACTGATTTCAGAATCATGACAGAGGAATAACTTATCAAATTGATGAATTAATCATCATGTTATCATCAATGAACCTTTATGGAGAATCCATTGCTATGAAATGTGCTAATTCATACTAAGGTATGAATGATTGATATTAGATGTTTCCAAGCTGTTAGAGCGGTAAGATTGGAGAACTTTAGAATGGGGCAAAGGAGAAGAAAATGAGAATTTGGAGTCCAGAGCCTGCAGGGGGAAGGCAGCCTTTCTTGGGATGCTCCTAGCTTAAAATAACCAGGAGGGTTAACAGCAGTCTCAAGGTGCAGAGAGGGGAGCAGGAAGGCAGGGAATAGGAATTTGACTTGCTTTACAAATTTGCTTGAGGCCATTTCAAAATCTCAATGAAATAGTCATAAAAGGAAAACTAGGAAGGCATGTTTTTAGTTTATATTCAGACTCAGGAAACGACAAAATTTTCAGAAATTTATTGGTGGGATCTTGAAAGTGAGATCATAAACATCCTGGATCCTTCTTTTTCTCTCTGCCTTTTCTCCTTCTCGTTGCCTTTCTGGGATGTTCCCAGCTTGAAATTAGAGGGAAATAAGGTGGTGAGGGGTCAAATCAAACGGTTTGTAATGTCAAAAGCAATGGAGGCGAGTGGTTTGAAATGGCAGGAGTCTTCCTGAAATATCATCTGTGAAGCAGGCCCATGTCATTGGCTTTTCTGTCCAAGCCCTCTCTCCATTTAAGGGGTTTCATGCTGAAAAATTGAGTTTTGTCTCACGTAAGTCAAGGTCAGAGGCAAGGGCATTGATCTTGCTTCAGGTGACTGGGCAGGAAGGCTGCTCCTATCAACTGGTGTGAAAAGCAGCCTGGTACTCTAAGCCCGTCAGTCCATAAACCAACCTGCCACTGTTTGTCCCTGACCCTCTACTTTTACACGGCTTCCTTTTCCTGTCTTCTTCCTTTTCGAGGCTGCCCTTGCTATTCTCTTTAACCTGATTTCACCTGGATACAGATATCCTGGGAGCTCGAGGGAGAGGGGGACAGGTGAGGGGCAAGGCAGGGTGATTTGCTCAGGCCAGCTCCAAAGTGAAAATCTCCGTGGACCAGACCAGATGTGCCCGACTAAGATGGAAAAAATCAGGGCTTCCTCCTGAGGCTTTTTATGGGGCCAAGAATAGCCCTCCCTTCTTCCACCCCCACTCTGGTTCTCATCCTCCTCAGTAACCCCAGCTGAGCTGAACTAACACATGCAAAAAACACTTATAGGTCATTTGGTACGGAGAGAAAACACCTGGCCTGTTTGTGTTAGTCTGAGGGGAAGGTTGGACATCCACCAAGAAAAATGAAGTGGCCAAACAGCAAACACAGCCCCTGGGGACTTGGGGACTGCTACTATTTATTTTTTCCTCAAGGGGATTGTTCCCAGGGATATTGATCTCACTTTCCTGGTTTTCTTGACTTTTTTTGTTTGGGAAACAGTGATTTTTTATAAGTGATGTAAAATGCCCCCTTATTCAATGTGGTAGGAGAGGGAGATGTCCTGCCAAGGCTCAAGGACATCTTGAGGTCACCCTGGGGAGGGCTCCACAAAGGCATGTGCTGGAGCCAGCTCAAACAGGACAGTGGGGATTGTCCAATTTTCCATGAAAGCACCGGTGCCTTAGAAATGTGCAAATGCTAAAAATCAAGGCTTGTTTATTGTTTTGTTGATTGTCAAGACTTAAAAAAAGGGATGGAGAAAATGTTTATAATATGTATTAAACTTAAAAGTGTATCCTGTTTATAGTTGTCCCCCCAAGAGCAAGTTTTAAACATTTACCAGCATACCCCCTTCTTCAACTTCGGGTGGTTAGGGGGAAAAAGTGGTTATTTAAAAAAATTTCCTATTTAACTAACTGTTCTTTGTAAATAAATACTAAGCTCTGTTGTTTCTATGTTGTTTAATGGTGCCCCCGCTAAATTTTGGTGCCCTCAAGTTATGTCTCGGTTGTCTTTCCCTGGTTCCTGCTGAAGGAGGATGAAGCAATTTTTTCCTCTCATTGGAAAGAGGTATTCCTTGGGCAATTCTGAAAATCTTCATTTTTTGCCATGATTGACATGAAATTAGAGTTGACATACACATCTGTCCACCTGTCAGTACTGGGTCAAGGAAAGAAGCATCTTGGTTCTGTGAGTAGGGTAGGAATGGGAAGGAGAGAGAAGAGCTTCTGGGTAGTTGGAATAGACCATATTTTGGAGTCCAGAAGCATATTAATTGAATGTTTGTCTCTAGATACTCTGGTCAAGAGGGATGTCAAATATATAACAAGATACCAGTCCTTAACTGAGACTCCTTATCTTCCCAGAGTATTAGCAATCATCTCTTATGGATTCCCTCTAGTGCAAGGCCCAGTGATTGAACACAGAAGACAGGAATGGGGGCGATGGTTATTGATTGTTCAGTCTCTGCCAAGTCATGTGACCCTGAGAAAGTTCAATCTGATACCTGGTATGATTATCCAGCTCCTTCCCACCCTCATCACCTTAAGCAAGACAAGAATCTCCTTTTAGATCTTAATTCTTTTTGCCCCCCCCCCATATCTTTCTGACACGGGATTTTCAGATTCTGCTCAAAAATCTTCAAGAGCTCCTCTTTACCTCACAAAATATTACAAAATAAAGGCCATATTCCTCTGCCTGTTATTCAAGGCTCTCCAAAATAAGATTCCAACTAAGATGATGTTCCATAATTTCCCAATGGAACCACCAGCTCAAACTGGTCTGCTCCAGTGTTTTCCTACCTCCAAATCTTTGCTAGTCCTGCACCCCTCCCTCCAATGTGCCATTAAGAAAGCCCTTCCTAAGGACCCCGACCCCCTGCCTGTTTATCTAAATTTTGTTCATTCTTCAAGGCCCAGCTGAAATCCCTCTTCTTCCATCAATCTGCTCCTGGCTGCCCCAGACCAAATTGATATCTCCCTTTTTTTGAGGTCTTATAGCAATTATTGTTTGTATCATAGAGACGGATCATATAAAATCTCGTTGCGTTTCTTCTGTTATGGCCTTGAATTATTTATGAAAATGTTCATGATTATGAAAATTTTTTTCATCCACAGCCGCTTTCAAATGCTTTCTGTTAAGTTGTACAAGAGTTAGCAACTGTGTTAGTGGGAAAAATAGCCATACCAATGAAATTGTAGGTTGTTAAGACATTGAAGTGGAACAGGGGTCATGTCTACTCCACCTTTTCTTTTAAAACTACATCTCCAGAAGCTAATGCTGTGGATGTCACCTAGATGCTAAGTGATGAATGCTTCCTGCACAAGAGTTTTTTTTAATTATTGGGAGGTTCTCTTAAGAGTTTTTTTTTTAACAAGAAGGAGGATAAATTATAAAAAAATATCAGAAAAAAGAGAATAGAATACAGGGAGTTATGCCAACCTAAGCGCCATGCTAGAGATATGAAGCATCTGCCTGGGAGGGTACCAGCACTCTTGGGAGAAACATAAACAGTGGATGTTTCTCTTTATCATATCCTAAAAGGAAGTAGCAAGACTCACAGCTAGCCCTCCAAGGCCAAAATTCAGTACTTTTTGGCATGGAGGCTAGAATAGTCATCCACCAGATAAGTCATTGACATTCTTTGGGCTCCCTAGCTAAAATAGAAATTCAGGAATGAGGCAAGACAGGAGTAGAGATGAGCCTGTGGTTAATTTAACCCTCGGTTGTTTAACTTGCCCTTTGTTGCAAGTATTACCTTCCTACAATGTCACATATTTATTTGTGCACCTGATTGGGGGATCTCCAGTGAGCTAATGATTTTGAATAAATGGTGTATCCCCAAAATTTCCAGAAACTCCTTTGTATATAACTTCATGGCTCATCTTGCCAGCATGATTGTAAGTTCATGGAGGGAAGCGAACCAGACTACTCAGTAAAACTAGGCTTTCAGGCACCCAGTGTAGTGTCCCGTGCAGAATAAACTCAGGAAAAAGGAGTTTAAATGTGGCTTTAGGTCCTTTCCAACTTAACCTCTGTCTGCCTCAGTTTCCATATCTGTAAAATGGGGATAACAATAGCATCTCCCTTCCAGGTAGCTGTAAGGATAAAATAGCATACTATTTGTAAAGTGCTTGGCCACCCTTTCAGTGCTATAGAAATGCTAGCTATAATGACGACAAAGAGTGGTAGTGATAATGATATAATATTTTTATTGAACTGAATTTGTTGAGTTGACCTTGAGTATGAATTGGGAAAGCTTGGAGTCCTTCTAACCCCTCTAAAATGAAGGGCCATTAGCCCCATGTACCATTTTGGC
Organism: Sminthopsis crassicaudata; assembly: GCF_048593235.1. Classification (NCBI taxonomy): domain Eukaryota; kingdom Metazoa; phylum Chordata; class Mammalia; order Dasyuromorphia; family Dasyuridae; genus Sminthopsis; species Sminthopsis crassicaudata. Next base: position 217,299,993 of record NC_133622.1, on the reverse strand, counting down.
ATAGGGACAAAGTGAGAACTGGTGGTCTCCATCGTATTTCTGTTTTCTCTGCCCTAAGGGGACAGAACATGATGGATCTCCCTGCCTTTTCTGTGCCTCACTTTTTAGATGACTTGGCCATAGCCAGCAATAAATAACATCACCAATGATTATGTCTTGTAGTTAATTGACTGTGTAACATAGGCTACAAGCCCATAGGCAGTTACATCATGTTGAAAGCAATTAATCACACTGATCTTAGCCTGACTACCAGGTTACATTAGATCTTGGAGCACCGAGCCGTGTACCTACAAAGCAGCTTTTCCTTGCTGGGTATTTATTCTTACTCATTTAAACAGACCAGTCTCCCATGATTTAAAAACAAAACCAAAAAAAAAATCACTAGATCTAACCATCCCATCCAGTTATCATCTTCTAGTTCTCCTCCTTTTCCCAGCCAAACTCTTAAAAAAAAAAGTTATGTACTCTGGATGTTTCCATTCCTCTTATTCATCATCAATAGAATATCATGTTTGCTGTCATCATTAGACTGAAAATGTCTTCTCTCAAGTCACCAATGATCCTTTATCTGGCAAATCTTACAGTCTTTTCTCAGCCTTCATTCTTCCTGACCTCTGTAGCATATGGCACGCCTGTATATTCTCTCTTGATTCTACTCTTTTCTATTTCTCTTCCTACCTGTCTTTCCATCCCTCTTCAGTCTTTTTTGCTGAATTGTTATCAAGTTTAGTCCCCCTAATTGTAAGTGCTCTTCAAAGCTGGGTCTTAGACCTCCTTCTTCTCTCTTGCTGATCCCATCGGCTTCCGTTGGTTTAATTATCATTTCTATGCCAGCAACTCACAGATCTACTACCCCAATTTCTTTCCTTAGTTTTACTTCCACATCGTCCGATGCCCGTTGGACATTTCAGACTGGATGTTCAGGAGACATCTCAAGATCAACCTATTCAAAACAGAACTCACTACCTTCGTACCCCCCCCAACCTGTCCATCTCCCAAATTTCCCTATTTCTCTTGAAGGCACCAACTTTTTCCAGTCCCTCAGATTAGTAACTTTGGCATTGATTTAGACCCTCCCACTGTCTCTAAATCCATATAATCAGCCAGTTGTTAAATTTTTCCATTTGTATCTTTATAGCATCTTGTCCATCTGCTCCCTTATTTCTACTCACACAGCTTAGGTCAGACCTTCATTACCTCTTGCCTAGATTATTGCAATCACCTCCTAATTGGCTTCCCTGCCCCGACTCCAATCCCTCCTCCATGTCGCTGCCAGTGATTTTCCTTAAGCTCAGATCTGACCCTGTCTGTTACTCCTCTGCTCAACGAACTCCAGTGAGCCCCTATTGTCTCTAGGAAAAAAATACAAACTCATCTGTTTGGCTTTAAAAACCCTTCTTTTACATATATATATATATATATATACACACACACACACCCTTCCAACTATCTTGTACATATGTGTGTATATATATGTGCATATATATGTATATACACCCTTCCCAATTATATATATATATGTGTGTGTGTGTGTGTATTCATACATATACATACATATGTGTGTGTGTGTGTGTGTGTGTGTGTGTGTGTGTGTGTGTATATATATATATTATCACTCTCCCTTCCATAGGCTTTTTGATCCATTTAAACTGACCTCCTCTCTGTTCCTTCCACTGAACCCTCTATCTTCTCTCTCCAAATATTTATAGTGGCTGTAGCCCATTTCTGGAATGGCTGACCACCCCTTCCCTCTTGCCCTTCAAGATGCAGCTCTATTTGATAAATTCCTTGATTGCCTCAACTGCTAATACCTTGTCATACTATCTTCTGTTTTGTACTTCTTTTCTGTACACGCTCATATATTTCCTTATTGTCTCCCCCATTCAAATGTAAAACTTGCAAGTAAGGATTTCATTCTTTGTATTTGTGTCTCAAGTGCCTGCCATAGTACCTAGTATACATTAAGTGCTCAATAAATGCTTATTAATTAGGAGTAAACTCTTAGTAGGATTGAAAGAATACTGGACTTGGACTTGGAAAACCAAGTTTAAATCCCATCTCCAATATGTACTGACCTCTCTGGGACCCCATTCTGTGAAAGAAGGATGTTAATAATTGCACTGCCTGCCTCACAACTGTGTTGTGAGGAAAATACCACTGTAAGTAGGAGTTAATATATTATCTATTTATATATAAACCTTCCTTTCCCATGTCATCCTATAGAAGTAACAACTAACTGAGCTAATGATGGCTAGATTTGTGTTCTCAAAACACATTATATTCATGTTCCCATTTGACATTTATAAAAAAAACAAAAAACAAACAAAAAAAAAAAACAGTGAGGTAGGTTCCATGGGTAATATTTTATAGGAAGCAACTGTGTAATACAGGAGAAAGAGCCTTGACCTAGAGTCAAGAAGACCCTGAATTCAAATTCAGTCCCAGGTACTGACTGGCTATGTGACCCCAAACAGGTCATTTAATTTTTTTGTCTCATTTTTCTCAACTGCAAAATGGGGATAATAATAGCACCTACCTACTTCCAGGGGTTTTGTAAGGATCAAAAGTGCATGGTATTTAGTGGGTGCTATAAGAATGTTTATTCCCCTTTCCCCCATATATCTCATTCACTAGCTCTCTAAGCAGCATTATCTAGCCAAATGTTTTTATAAATAATATCCATCTCTTCTCACTTGCCAATGTAGACTTCTTGAGGACAGAAATTACAATAAAGTATTTCAAAGTTTTTAAAGTACATTGCAGATTATGTCCTTCAATCTTTACATTCTGGGAGTAAGGTACTATTTACACCCCCATTTTATAGAGAAGGTAAAGTGAGGGTCAGCAAAAGGAGAGATAGGAGAGGGGTGGAGAGGAAGTCCTACTCTCGTGAATGAGAGTAGCTTGGTTCAAATTCTTATCTGCCACGTATTACCTGGCTGACTACAAAGGTCATTTAATTTATTCTGGCCTATTTTTTTCTCATTTGAAAAATGAGGGGGCTTAACTAGATAACATTTAAGGTCCTTTATAGCTTTAAATCAATGATCTTATAGTTTTTGATGGTTTAGAAAGTGGAATTTGGACCCAGGTTTCTCTGGATTTTTCCTTGGAACAATGGATGCCAGGGCCAGTGGGGTCCAAACTGTCTCTCTCTTCGCCATTTGATGAATGTTATTTAATCAAATTGAATTGAATCAAATTCCTAGTATCTTGTAGCTGACCTTGGATTTGTTGCTCAATTAGATCACTCATGTACTTTGTGCTGAAAGTAGCATTTCAGAGCAATTATTATTGACAATTGCCATAAAATTTTTCCTGATTTGACCTTTTTAAAGAGAAACTTTCACTTTTGTTGGGATCAATGAATTGCTCTCTATTGAAAGAAAATAGCTTCACATGAAGGGACTTGAAGATGGGAAAGTAGAGGACTAGAGTCTAGGGTAGTGAAAGGAATAAGAGAGAGGGGAGACATAGGAACACTGGAAAATAGTTTGGCAGAAATTAGATTTAGAATACTTTAAAGTATATATCATAATAAGTTGGAAATGGACAGAAAACCTGAATTTAGGATATTAACCATAAAATAAAAATCAGAAGAAATCAGACCTTTTATAGCTCTGGCTAGGAAAATAATTCTTGACATTAAGTCATAGAAACAATCACAAAAGATAAAATAGATAATTTCAGTTACATGAAATTGAAAAGGTTTTGCATGAACAAAATCAATGCAACTGGGATAAGAAGGAAAGCTGTCATTTTGGGGTTTGGGGAATGAAGAATCTTTGTATCAAATACTTCTCAATAAGATCCCAATAGCCAAGATATTTAAAACCAAGTGCCATTCCCCAATGGATAAGTGGTCAAAGCTGTAGATAAACAGTTCTTAAAAGAAGAATTTCAAACTATAAACACTCATTTCAAAGGTGGCTCTAAATCATTAATTATAAGAGAGATGCAAGCCATATATTTAGCACAGGTCAGAGCTTTTTCCCAAACAGTAAAAACAGATTCCCCACAACCACAGAGAAGCAATTCTACTTTATATCTTTAAATTGTTGATTCTTATTTTCATTGTTTCTGACTCTTAAAAAACAGTCTCCCAACATCAACTATTTTACAAATAAGAAATAGCTATGTGGTCAACATAATTATAGAAAGTACAGACCATACAATGTGTGAGGGAGGGAAAAAAAGGACTGTATTTGGTGAGCAAAGAGAAAGGCATACTTTTAGCTGCCTGCTCTAATTAAGATCTCCCATGAAGTACTTTTCCTCCAAGAGAAGACAGACAAGCTATAGTATAACCTAATGTTCATATACATACGTAAATAAATTGTCAACCAATACATTTTTAAAGGGAGCCCATTATGCTTATTTATTGAAGCTTTCAAGCATTATGTCTAATACTATAATACAGTAAATAATTAAGCATCTCCGTATCTGCTCTAAAAAAAATCATCCTGGTTCCTTTGTTGGAGACTGGTTTCTTATTCTACTTTACTCAAGCATTTGGAGAAATTCTCTCACAATTACTTTCAGCAATCACAGGCTCAGAGAAATTTTGAAGGAAATTCAGTGTCTATATATTCTCTCTCATATCCCCCAAAAATAATCCCTACAATGATGAATATGACAAGTGGTCATCCAACCTCTGCCTGGAGCCCCCATTACCTTATTTCACTTCTAGACACCTTTTATTGTTGGGAAGTTTTTTCCTGAACTAAAGACTCTTTTTATCTTCTGTTCCGGATTCTGTTTTTGTCTGAGATCATTGGCTTACAGCTTTTTGTGTGAAATTAAAGAAAGGTATACAATTGTGACTTAGGTGAACAGAAAAGAAAACAATCTGAATTTGTCACTTCCTCTCTTTGAGTAGTGCTTGTCCCCTCTCCCTTTCACTCGCCAGCCTAGTCCTCCACTCTCCCACCTTAAAGTCCCTTCGTAGGAAGTTATTTTTTTTCAATAAATAGAGATAGTAATTCACTGATCCCAATAAAGTCCAAAGGAATGGAGCTGTCAACACCCACATAACTTTGTCAGCTACCAAGGAGATTTCACTTTCAAAGCAAGGATAAAATGAGTCCATGCTCTAGTCAAATAAAAACAAATTGGTGGCTCTGGCAATGGAAAAAGGGAAATGTTTACATTTTGTAAAGGGTTCTAGATCTCATTTTTCAATTCTCTATTCTCTCCTGACAGGCTCTAAATTTTAAAGAGATAATCCAGAAGCCTGGAAATTTGGTTTCAAAATTGAGAGTTGACCATGTCAATTCATTTAGCTTTATTTTTCTCATCTGGAAAATAAGGATAATAAATCTAGACTGTCTAAATCAAAGGGTTATTATGGGCAAAAAGATGAGGAAACTTTAAATAAAGCCCTGGAGACATGGGAATTTCATTCCAGACCCAGCTACACACACCTTGGACATTCCCACTTCAGGCCTTTTACTTAGCATTACACAACCTTAATATCCAAATCTTTTTTTTTCTTTTTTTAAATTAATTTTTATAATTATAACATTTTTGACAGTACCTATGCATAAGTAATTTTTTTACAACATTATCCCTTGTACTCCCTTCTGTTCCGAATTTTTCCCCTCCTTCCCTCCACCCCCTCCCCTAGATGGCAGGCATTCCCATGCAAATTAAACATCTTATAGTAAATCCTAGGTACAATATATATGTGCAGAACTGAATTTTGTTGTTGTTTTTGTTGCAAAGGAAGAATTGTATTCAGAAGGTAAAAATAATCTGGGAAGAAAAACAAAAAAAATGCTCACAGTTTACACTCATTTCCCAGTGTTCCTTTTCTGGGTGTAGCTGATTCGGTCCATCATTGATCAATTGGAATTGGATTAAATCTTCTCTATGTTGAAGATATCCACTTCCATCAGAATACATCCTTATACAGTATCATTGTTGAAGTGTATAATGATCTCCTAGTTCTGCTCGTTTCACTCAGCATCAGTTGATGTAAGTCTCTCCAAGCCTCTCTGTATTCCTCCTGTTGGTCATTTCTTACAGAATAATAATATTCCATAACATTCATATACTATAATTTACCCAACCATTCTCCAATTGATGGGCATCCATTCATCTTCCAGTTTCTAGCCCCTACAAAAAGGGCTGCCACAAACATTTTGGCACATACAGGTCCCTTTCCCTTCTTTAGTATTTCCTTGGGATATAAGCCCAGTAGTAGCACTGCTTGGTCAAAGGGTAAGCACATTTTGATAACTTTTGGGGCATAATTCCAGATTGCTCTCCAGAATGGTTGGATTCTTTCACAACTCCACCAACAATGCATTAGTGTCCCAGTTTTCCCACAGCCCCTCCAACATTCATCGTTATTTGTTCCTGTCATCTTAGCCAATCTGACAGGTGTGTAGTGGTATCTAGAGTTGTCTTAATTTGCATTTCTCTGATCAATAGTGATTTGGAACACTCATATGAGTGGAAATAGTTTTAATTTCATCATCTGAGAATTGTCTGTTCATATCCTTTGACCATTTTTCAATTGGAGAATGGCTTAATTTCTTATAGATTAAAGTCAATTCTCTGTATATTTTGGAGATGAGGCCTTTATCAGAACCTTTAACTGTAAAAATATTTTCCCAATTTGTTACTTCCCTTCTAATCTTGTTTGCATTAGTTTTGTTTGTGCAGAAACTTTTTAATTTGATGTAATCAAAATTTTCTACTTTGTGATCAATAATGATCTCTAGTTCTCCTTTGGACACAAATTCCTTCCTCCTCCACAAGTCTGAAAGGTAAACCATCCCATGTTCCTCTAATTTATTTGTGATTTCGTTCTTTATGCCTAAATCTTGGACCCATTTTGATCTTATCTTAGTATGTGGCGTTAAATGTGGGTCCATGCCTAGTTTCTGCCATTGTATCCAAATCTTATTCATCTTTCAAACCCTGCTCAAATTCTACCCCCTCCATGAAGCCTTTCTGCTAACTTTCTGATAAAGCTTCAGTAACCTTTCTTTCCAATTCCCTGTTAGATTTTGTCTTTCCTCATTAAAATGTAAGCTGCCTGAATACAAGGACTATATTCTTGCTTATATTTGTTTGCCAAGCACTTAGCAGGTGGCTAAGTAAATGCTGATATTCACTTATCAGCTATCTATCTCTCTTTTCTATCCATATATCTTATTTGTCTTATCTTTCTATCTTGGGGAAGCCAGGCCATGCTGCTAATGCAGTCTCCCTTGCTTCCTTCTCCAGCCTAGAGTCAGGAAGACTTATTTTCTTGAATTTGGACACTTACTAGCTGTGTAATCCTGAACGAGTCAACAGGGTTAACTGTTTATGTCAGCTTCCTCACCTACAAAATACTTTGGAGAAGAAAATTGCAAATCACTCCAGTATCTGCCAAGAAGATCCCAAATGGGGTCATGAAGAATCATCTACAACTGAAAATAACTGAACAACATTTTATGTGTCTTTGTCTGTCCATCTATCGCCTCCATATGTCAATCTGTCTGTTCATCTATCTATCCTATTTTTCTGTCTGTCTATCTATCCATCCCCTACATCTGTCTGTCTATCTATTCTGTTTTTCTATCTATTTATCTACTTGTCTTTCTGTCTATCTTTTGCTGTCCATTCTGCTCCTTTGACACATCACATTGGTCAACTTTTTTATTCAATACAAAAAAAACCCTTTATTAAGTACGTTTTATTTACAAAGAGTAGCACTAAGTTTTAGCAAGAACCCAAAGACAAGGGGGAGCCAAACAGCACAGTGTTTAGAGTTTTATTGATTATAGATTGAATCAGGAGGATGTAAATTCAAATTTGGCTTGATTCTTGACCTTTACTAGCTGTGTGATCCTATGTTAACCTTAATTGCCCTGAAAAGAAAAAAAAAAGATAAAAATCAAATAGTTCCTACTCTTGAGGCTGTCTATATCCCATCTCCCCCAGATCCTATGAGCTCTGAGAGAGAGGTACCATCCAGCTCAGTATACCACATATAAAAGGCACATGACGCATTTGTTTGAAGTCTGCTTTTCTTTCAAGGCTCCTCCAAGAATCATCCCTTCTGTAAAGCTTCCCCTGATAAAATCCAACTAAGAGTACTTTTTTCCTCCTTAAAATTTTTTTGGGGAAGTTCGCTATAGCTTTCCCTACTCTCTACCTATCAGTGAACATTTATTAAGGACCTACTATGTGCCAGACACTGTGCTAAGTGCAGGGGATTAAAAAAAGAGATAAAAGACATTCCCTCTCTATAAGAACCTTATAATCTAATGAGGGGTGGAGGAGAGAAGGAATAACATGCAAACAAATATATACAAAGCATGCTATTTATAGGATCAATAGGAAATCATTAACAGAGCAAAGGCACTGGAATCAAGAAAGGTGGGGAAGGTTTCTTGTAGAAGTGGGAATTATAGATGGGGCTTAAAGGAAGCCAGGTAGAGAGAGCATTCCCAGGATGGGGGACAGAGAAAATATCCAGCCCAGGGTCGAAAAATGGAGCATCTCGTTTGGGGAATATATAGTTAGTTCTACCTATCTGTGAATTTATCATGTCTCCTCTAATAGATTACAAGGTCCTTGATGGAAGAAACTAGTTCGTTCTTTCTTTCTTTTTTAATTTTTGCTTCCCTAACACAGAGGGTCTGCTAAATGTTGAGTTGAATGATAGAGAGTTAAAGGTTTCCTAATCAGACTAAATAGTACCCAAGACCCCAACAGAAAGACTGTCAAAAACTTTTGTAATTCTAATAAATGGAAATCCTAGCACGGGGATTAACAAATCATCCTAACTTTTCTCTCTGGGTGAACATTTTAAGGGGTCAATGGTCATATCATTCTTCTAATTGCCTACTGGTCAATGGAATTGTTCCAACATCGGGACAGGAAGGGAAAGTTCAAAAATATTTTTAATAGGTAATTATGTCAATTAAATATTTTAGACTCAAAGGTTTCCCCCTCTAATTCTTGCTTGATTTCCACTTTAATTTCCTAATAATGTACGTCTGCACTCATTGTTATCAATCTCTTTGAATCTGCTGCGAATCCATTTGCTCTGGGTAATTGCTCCTCAGTCAGGCACTTTGCTGTCACACTGACAATGAATGAACATGATGGGGGGCTAAAGTGGGGGGGAGGGAATAGTAGGGCAAAGAATGGCTCATAAATTTACTGCTGTCATAAAGAACTGTTCAAAACTCAGTGAATATCTATTGTGCTGATTATCCTCCATTAAAGACAGTATGAGAACAATAATCTAAGTTGTAAGTGCAGTTTGGAGCCTCTCAGATATCGGAGAAATAGCATCAATATTCATATTATTTTCCTAGTACCTCTACAGTTGCTTAGAAGCCACGAGTTGTGATCACAGGAGCCCAGGAGCCTGGGAGGCTCCAACATGGCTTCTGGACTTAAGAGACATGACTTATTCAGGACTTTGGTGTTTCCCCCATCCCCACCCCCCCATCACTCCAAGTGGTAATAGTTCTCCCAGCTGCCTCCAAAAATACCTGGCTGCAGAGGATAACAAGAGGAAGAAAGGGAACCTTTGATCTGGGCAGGCCTGCTGTTTGCCTGTGTTGATTCATATATTGAAAACACTCACAATGCCGTAGGACGGGCGGTAACCATCCATCTTCTTGCCTGGATTAAGGAGGGGGGAGCAGAAAGGGCTGTCAGCTTGATAAAAGTCACTGATTGTGAAACAGGAAAAAGACACCGAGCATGTGGAATGAGAAAGATACTTCAGAGTTCTCTGGATCACCTGTATTTTAACAAATATGTATAAATCATAAAGGCATAATAATATATCCCTCTACACAAAACACACATATATACACGTACAATTAGTCAACATTTATATAGCACTTAAAATTTGCAGAGCACTTTATATATATATATATTATATTAATTATATTATATTATATTATATTATATTATATTATATTATATTATATTATATTATATTATATTTATATTATATTATATTATATTATGTTATGTTATGTTATGTTATGTTATGTTATGTTATGTTATGTTATGTTATGTTATGTTATATTATATTATCTTCCCACAACTCTCAGAGGTAAGGAATTTTTAAGGCACACATTTTCCAGAGAGGAAAACTTCAGGTTAAGGGACTTGTCCAGAATCATATAGCACATAAATATATGAGGCAGAATTTGAACACAGGTCTTCAGAACTTCAAGTTCATTACTCTATCCTAGCAGCTTCTGTACCTATATCGCCTGGAGGAACACAAAGACATAAAGGAAAATTTTCATTTTATTTTGAGATATTTGGCTCTGACGGGCTGGCAGTTGTTACTTGTACTTAGAATCCTGTGTGTCTATGTATGCATCTGTGTGTAGGGCAAACAATGGCTCATAAATTTACTACTATCATAAAAAACTGTTCAAAACTCAGTGAATATCTATTGTGGATTTGGGAAAAAGAGGGAGAGAGGGATCTGAGTTTTATGACTCCATACCTGAGATAGAGTTCTTCTTTATCAGCTTCTCTGTTCAATGGCCAAGTTAACAAAGATGGCCCACAGGGGAAGGGAAATTGCCATTGGTATTCTTTAAAGGAGACAGCTTAAAGGAAACTAAGACTTTGGACAAAAAAAGCAAGATGATATCGTGGAAAGAGACTGTATTTAGAAACAGAGGTTGAATCCTGTCTCAATGACCTGCTAGCTGAGTGACCGGCTGTAGACTTTCTCTATAAAATGAGAGAGTTAACCAGATTATCTCTAGAGTCCCGTTCAGCCTTCAGAGAATGGGCCATCCCATAGGTAAGAAAGGATATTATTTTAGCCCAGTAATGATCTTAGGAAGGTGAGCTAGGAGAAATATTTTCTTGAGTTCTGTGAGTTTAGGAAATCCCCAGGTGGTGAAGAAATCTCCAAACAGGCCTGCTGACAGATCATGTGCACAGCTGTGAGATGATGTTTATCAAGATGGCATCTTCCACGTGCACACACACCTTCCTGAGAGATCAGTCATCTCTGCCCCTCACTCCCTGTTCCTCCAGTCCCTGCCAAAATGTGGATGACGAGGATATCTGAACATGGAAAGAGCAGCTGGGGAGCGAAAAGGGTGAGCTGGTGGAGGAGGATCAGACATTTAGAGCTAAATGAGGGTCAACCTCTCATTTTACAGGTGGAGAAACTGAGACCACAGGGTCCCCAAACTAGGACTCTAATCCAGGCTCCAAATGCAATGTTCTTTCTCCTGAGCCACTCACTTTATTTTCCCCCCTGATTGGTCATGCAGCCTGTTAATCTGTCCTTTATCTAGAGTACCCATAGGGTGATCTTGGGACTATTAACAGGTTCTAGTGAGTCAAGGTGTTTGCCAGAGCAGGAGGGAGAGCATCCCAATGATGCTCTTCCCATCAAAAGACTGAGATGTAGAATCCCAGATCCCCCCCTTCACATAACCTCCAACTTAACCTATGTCTTCCTCTTTAAAATGGGGATCATAATGCTTGTCCCACTTGTCAGGATTGGTAGCGCTCAATGGGTTATTCAAAGGTAACTTATTATTTAAATTGTCTCTGAATCCACTTGAAACCATCAAGCTGAGTTCTGTGTCCTGCAGAGTCTTAATCTTGATGACATGGATCCTTTCTTTGGCAGTTAGGGGAAACTTATGGACCCTTCTCAGATTAGGGTCTTTACATATTAAAAATAAAATGCAGATAATGACAAAGAAAACAAATTATATTAAAATATACTTATCAAAAAAATTTTAGCCTAAGTTCACACATTAAGAACATGTGATAATGTAATAAGATCTTTCCAAATAAAGCAACAGTTAGTCAACTAAACCAATATTCACTGCAGAGAAGGATAAAATTGGACTACCCTCAGTGGTCTTTCTTTCCTGAGCTGTAACCCCCAAATTCAGGAGATGTCTCCAGTAATATTTCTTAAAAGCTAGAAGCAGGGGGAGGTGTATGGTAGGGAGAAGATCGGGTCGGAGGTCATCCCTGGCTGTAACCAGAGACTGATGTCTGTTCAGGGCCACCGTGTCAGCGTGCTAAAGTTTCATGGCTGAAACTCAACTTCCTCACCTATTGACACAACCCCACAAAGCAATCATTGCAAAGCGATACCAACCCACTGGCATCTGATTATTTTACATCCCTCCCTGACTCTGGGAGAGGCAAGCAGACAGGCTCCCCTCTCTTGTTTCCCCTCTCCGAGTTTGCCTGGGAGCTGTTCCCAGCAGGCCAGTGTCGAGGTGTTAGGGAGTGGGGAGTAGGCAGGAGTCTGTTCCTTTCCTCTCTTTTTTTCTCCAATTTGTCTCCTGCTCACAAAAGGCAGTTTGTAAGGGAATGGCTTCCCTCTTTTTTCCTTGTAACCTCAGAGAAATAGATGCCTCCTGAGGTCCATATAAGACCTCTAGAAAGCTATATAGATGTATATATGTACACAGACATGGTATTTTTCAAACCCTATAAATGCTACCTGAAGTTATGGAGGTCTGAATGGGGATGCTAGTTGTGAACATAAAGAGGAGAAAATGAGGAGAGGAAAAGAATCTATGGGAAAAAAGAGGAGAAAGTGGGGAGAGGAAAAGAATCTATGAAAAAGAGGAGAAAATGAAGAGACGAAAAGAATCTATGGGAAAAAAGAGGAGAAAGTGGGGAGAGGAAAAGAATCTATGGGAAAAAAGAGGAGAAAGTGGGGAGAGGAAAAGAATCTGTGGGAAAAAAAGAGGAGAAAGTGGGGAGAGGAAAAGAATCTATGGGGAAAAAGAGAGAAAATGAGGAGAGGAAAAGAATCTATGGGGAAAAAAAGAGGAGAAAGTGAGGAGAGGAAAAGAATCTATGGGAAAGTTAACCCTGATATCCAATCTGTCATGAGCTGGAGTCAGATCTGCCTCTGAAACTAAACTTTGTGAGCATGGACAAATTCCCTTCATCTCCCTGAGACACAAACTTTTCACTTGTAAATATTAATAAGAATAATATATAATAGGGTCCAGAGAATCCTGGTGGTCTCTGAAATGCTTTCAGAGGGTCCACAAATTCAAAATTAGTTTTTATCTCTAGTAAATATCTATGAATATATCTATATTTATATTTTTAAATATCTATATTTCTTTCTGTCTCTGTTTTTGTCTGTCTGTCTCTCTCTCCTCTTTCTTTCTTTCTTTCATTCCTCCTCTCTCCTTTCCTTTCTTCTCTCTCTTGCCAGGAGGGTGGAGACCCTTTTCTACTATCTTGCTTGGTATTGGTTGATTGTTACCTCTGATTCTATCTTCCCTATGTACATACCATAAAGGCTTTATTAAACAGTTTTCTAAGTTTCTCAGAAAATGCTTTGGAAATTGAATGCATAAAGGCACCGTGTGTCAACACAGATGAGATGTTGTTTACTCGGGCCCCATATATCTATGGGACTTCCTGGTCAGCTCCCATCCTCAGAAGCCTTTCAAAGTCTAGGATATAAGGCCTCATCGTCAGAAACAAGAAAAAGAGAAACCTTGAGCTAGCCCTCTCCAATCTGTCAAATCAACATTCATCAAGTGCCTATGATGGACCAACCACTGTGCTAGGTACTAGGGGAGCCAGGGAAAATATGAAATAGTGCCTGCCCTCAAGAAGCTTATAGTCTAAAAGGAAGACAAAATGGCCTTTAAACATATAAAAAAAATAGAAGAATTAGACATGTTTAACATATATTGGATTCCTTGCCATCTAGGGGAAAGGATGGAGGAAGGGAGGGAAAAATTTTTGGAACACAAGGTTTTGCAGGAATGAATGTCAAAAATGATCTATGCATATGTTTTGAAAGCAAAAAGCGTTAAGAAAGAATAAATTAAAAACATACAAAACAACTTTGTTGAAGGGGGAACTTTTGTATGTGCAAAATAAAAACAAAGTAAATGCAAAATACTTTGGGGGAACACCATAATAGATAGCATTGCTTTAGGGTTTGCAAAGTACTATATCTATGTACATATATATATTTACATATATATACTTATATATACACATATATATACATGTATATATATATATACATATGTATATATATATATATATATATATATATATATATATACACACACATAGCTATGTGGAGATGTTATATGGTCCTCACAACAACCCTAGAAAGTAGGTGCATTTATTATCTTCACTTTATAGATAAAGAAACTGAAGAAGAGAGATAAAGTGACTTGCCCAGTGTCACATAACTATTAAGTATGATTTGAATCCATGTCTTCCTGACTCCTGTACTCATAGCTGGAAAGGTCAGGAAAGCTTTCTTGTGTGGGACTGGGGATAGAGAGATCGGGAAGGGAAATGGTTCCTTGATCCTCATCATTCCAATTCATCTCTTTATCTTCATTTTACCAAAGTCCCAACAAGAGTCTTGACCAGCCTCCAGACAGAACGAGGGGGTGGTGATTGCTCAGCTTTGATCTGGAGAGAAGCTGAAAGATTGATTCACTTGTCCCCCCATAATTCATGAGTGAGCAGTGTTGGGGCCCATTCAGTGATTCCCATGCTTTATTTTATATTTACTTAATGTGCACTTTAAATCTACTTTTAACTATGTATAAGTTGTCTCCCCAGAGAGAACTTAAAAACTCTTTGAGGGCGGCGATTTCATCATTTTTGTCTTTCAATACTGTGCTATTCTCATAACACAGTGCTTGAAATATAATAGATGCTTAAGAAATACTTGTTAATTGAGAGAGAGAGAGAGAAAGAGAGAGAGAGACAGAAAGAGAGAGAGACAGAGAGAGAAAGAGAGAGAGAGAAAGAGAGAGGGAGAGACAGAGAGAGAGAGAGAGAGAGAGAGAGAGAGAGAGAGAGAGAAAGAGAGAGAGAGAGACAGAGAAAGAGAGAGAGAGAGAGAGAGAGAGACAGAGAGAGAGAAAGAGAGAGAGAGAGAGAGAGAAAGAAAGAGAGAGGGAGAGACAGAGAGAGAGAGAGAGAGAGAGTGAGTGTGTGTGTGTGTGTGTGTGTGTGTGTGTGTGTGTGTGTGTGTATGTGTATAGGGGGAAGTTAAAGAATTATCCCTATCCATTTGAGTTCTCTTAATATTTACTAGTGGTATGACTTTGAAAAAAAAAAACCCTTCCTTTCTCTGAGCTTAAATTTTCTCATTTGTAAAATAAAATATTGCACTAGGTGATCTCCAACGTCCCTTCCTGTCGTGGATGGAGCAAATCATTTAACTTCTCCGAACCTTAGAACCACTAAATAACCCAGTTTCAGGGTTGAAAGGAACTCAAAGGCTGCCTAGTCCACCCTTCCCTGAATAGGAACCCTTACTATAATTTGCTTATCCAATGGATGGTTCTCATTTATTTGAAAACTTCTACTGAGGGGAACTCCACTGCCTCCAGAGGCATTTTTTGATTCCATAATTAGATTGCTTTCATTGTTAAGAAGTTTTTCCTTCCATCAAGCCACAATCTTCCCCTCCTTCCCACCCCACCTCCCCAACCCTCCAAACTCTTGGTTTTGCCCTCTGGGGCCAAGCAGAGCAAGTCTAATCCCAGGGATAACTTTTCAGATACTCCCATGCGTCCCCTAAGACTTCTCTTCTCTAAATGAAACATCCCTATTTATTCAACCAATCTTCAGAGCACACACTCAAGGCTTTTCACCAACCAGATCACTTTCCAAAGGATATTCTTGTTTTGTCATCAATACAACTGAACATTACACTACGGAAGATGACAAGTAGAGTCCAAAGGAGATGATATTGATCAATCTCTAGAGTTTGCAAACTACTTCACAAATATCATTTGATGCTTACAATAACTTCACCAATAGATAAGTGTTATTATTACCCCCATGTTTTTGGAGGCATTACTACCCATCCAGACCAAGACTCAACTAAGTCAATTAGAATTTTGGACTACTGTATCACTCACTGTTGATTTCTATTGAGTTTGCAGACTACCAAAAAAAAAGACATTCATTCAGAATAAAGATAGCTAAAGTGTCCTTTTTCTCACTATCTATTTTACATGCAACCGACAAAAGCAGAGATTTAAAATTGGAACCTATTTAATGGCTTTGGGTATATTTCCAGTTTATGGTTTGGCTAACAGAAAAGTGACTTTCTCAATATAAGAAAGAGATAAGTCATTTAACACAAAAGACTCTCCTTTGGAGGAACAGGTTCTTCAAGGACGAACTTCTGAATGATCTGACAGATTATCAGAATTGGCTCCAAGAAGGTGCCTCAGAGCTGCTTCATGTCGAGACCTCAAGGAGCGAAGTGGCATCTGATGTTCAGTGGAGTTGATTCTTAAAAGAGCTGATTGGAAGAAAATTTTGGTGTTTAGAAGAGCTAAGCTCTACTTTTCCCTTAATTGCCATCTACTACATGAGTGATGGAAGCCTGTCAAAATCCACTCAAAGGAGTAGAACCGGAAAAGCTCGGCAGTGTCAGGCTTAGTGTTTCTATTTTGACTTAAAAACATAACGCTAACTTAGCAGCCCGGATAACGAATGCTGCAGCTGGTGCCTTCAAAAAGTGAAGAGTCCCAGTGATTCCCCCTAGCAGTAACTTGTGGTTCAGCTTGTTCCTGAAACCAAGGACATCAAGCCTAAATCCCAGAGTTGGAAGTTGTTTTAGCTTACATATGTCTCCTACGCATTTTACTTAGTTTGTGTCCTTACCCCCAATACTATATACACTGGTGGGAGAGTATGCCTTATGTTTAATTTTTGTCTTGATCATTTTTACTTTTGCCTTCTTTTTTTTTTTTTTAAATTGTGGATAGAATGTCAAGTTTTGATCATTTTGTTTTGTCTTCTATGTATTAAATATTCATGACTAAGAGGCAATTATATAGTTGGGAAGTCAATGAATATGGAATATTGTATTTGTTGTCAGTTTTTTTTAATGTATTAATCAATGGTATTTATTTTTTCCTCTTCTTCCTACTTTTCTTTTTTCTTTAAATTTTTTTTTTTGTTATAAGAGATGGCTTTCTAGAAAGAGGGAGGAGGAATAATATGGGGGAAAATTGAGGTAATAGAAAAAGATATTAAGAAATTTGTTTAACTGTATGGACATGTACATATATATATATTTATATTTAACTTATATTTAAGTATTTAGCATATATTGGTCAACCTGCCATCTAGGGGAGAGGGTGGGGGGAAGGAGGGGAAAAATTGGAACAAAAGATTTTGCAATTGTCAATGCTGAAAAATTACTCATTACCAAATTATCTTGTAAATAAAAAGCTATAATAAATATAATATAATATATATAATAATATAATATATATAATATAATAAGCTATAATAAAAAAGAAATTTGTTTAATTAATGGTCTTCTTTTGGTTGATTTGTTAAGTGGGAAATGTACTAATGGGGGCTCAGGACCTATAGATGTAAGTAATAAGAGTGTATTACCCTTACCAGATTTATCTTTGTAAGTATGTATTGTAGCAGTATGAATATTTCTTATGGGAACTCTGGACCTGCCAGTGTGAGTACAGACTGAGTGAGCAAACCTAATCCAGAAAGAAAAAAGAGAAAAGGATAAAGAGGTTCATTGAATGTTCCATGCCATAAAAACTAGAGGGATTTTCTTTGGATATGATTTAACACATGTGAAGAGATTGTACCTTCTCAAATCCACATTATTAAGAATCCCTGCTATAGCA